>NC_056744.1:1119096652-1119396652 GCF_019279795.1 Protopterus annectens
ATATATATATATATATATATATATATATATATATATATATTAATAATAAACTCCAAATGTGAAGAAAAACGACAAATATATTATAAAACTTCAAGTCTATGGCTTAAAAACAAAACACGAAAGAGTTAATAATTAGTGCTTTCATCCTTTTAATGATACTGGGACTTCATCTGATGAAATATGACATACAAAGTAAGGCGTATAAACTGCCAAAGCAGCCCCAACTTCTAATAAGTTATTAGTATCCCCAAAAAACAAGATAACATTTTCCAATACAAAAAATTTAAATCCATTGAAATTAGGACATGGAATACTGTGCTTCGCTAAAGCATTACAAAAGTCTGAGCTCCTGATTGCAGCACAATGTTCCTTAATCCTTAAAAAAAGTTTCCTTGTTGTCTTACCAATATAAAATGAAGAACAAGAAAGACACCTGGCAGCATAAACTACATAAGTGGATTTACAATCATAACATTTAAAGTTAATGGTATAATTATTATGTTTAAAGTTATAAATAGATCCTGTGTAAATGTAGTTACAAGCCACACATTTGCCACATGTAAACATTCCTGTAGTATTAACTTCATTTAGGGATTCAGGAAAAGTTATTAAGAATGGTGAATCCCTATACAATACCAGAGTAAACAGTACCAGTACAGGATATCAATCTTTTATTTCTTGGCACAGTTTTCATATCTGACAGACCTGAGGGGGCAATGTTTGTTAGCACTACCTTAATGTTGCCACACATATTATCAGATTACACATTAGTATTATGCTTTAACGTCTCACTCTTTTACTGCACACACTCTGGTCACAACTTGAAGATGGGACATACTTGGCTTATTACTCTCATAACATTTTGGGGAGTTGCTAGAGTGACAGTTTTGTTCTTATAGATGTCTGACAATCAGTTGTATTTTTTATTTGCTGCCTAAATGTCTGGGATCATCCCACTGATTTGCCAGGGGGACAGAGTGACAGGCAGCGGGTATGGGCCAATTAACTGGACATTCGTGACATTTCTGTACAATTGTGGGCGTATGATTCTACATACAGCCTACTATCACTCTCAGGATTCAAACCATGGCTATGTGTACTAAAAATACAACAGTTCACATCTCAGTTGAGTGTGCTATTTGGATTATGCTGTTTGTCTTTTCACTGTTTTCTGTTTCAGTTGCACTATATGACCTTTGATTACAACAGTCATATACAGACATTCCTAGTCATTTTATTTATGTAGCACAGTGTGGGTAACAATGCTTAATACAGCAGTACTATTAAGAGACTGCAACTCTGCATTACCATATGATACCAGAGTAAACACATGCAGTCCAGCAATTAGACCTTTATTGTCAGGCTGTTATGCTTTTATTTACATAGAACCTATATGAGACTCTTCCTGCTATATTCTCTGGTGTATGCAGTACATGCCTTAACCAATACAGGTTTTATGCAGGCAATTAACTTACTACTACTTTTAGATTTGTTTACTATGACAGTACATGCAAGAGTATTACTAACATGCCTCACATCACAACCGCTGCAATCTACAGGCATGGGCTTCCTGGTTCGCAGCCCACTCATCTGCCACTGTGAAAGACATAAGAGGAATAGTTAGCCATACCTATCCATAATATACATGAGCTGGCAATTATTAAACAGGTGCTCGACTGATACTTACACATGGCTGGGACATCTCCCGTCCTTCTAGCCTCTTGGATACACTAATCCAAGAGATCCCTCTGTCTCTGCTTCAGGTCAGCATAGTTATGCTTGACCTGCTCGCCAGTTAAGGTTTGCCAGTGACACTGGTCACGGGCAAGACTGTCCCAGGCTTCCACTTTATATTGAGAACCCTGGTACTGGCCCTGCAGCAATCTCTGGTCATGGTCTTTAACAAGAAGTCCTGCCATGACTCTGGGTTCCTGGATGCCCCAGTGCTGTGCCTGAAAGTGCACACCCTCTCCCATATCAGTCATAGTGCCTACAAGAGGAAGCTGCAACCAGTTATGAGATGTATTCCCACCTGTTTGGTTTAAATAGGGCCAATTTCCCACACTTTGCCATGATTGGACGGTTTTGAAAATGCTAAGCTATGGGCAAACCTGCTTACCTAAGGTTGGCATTGCTTAAAGGGGTATACCAATGGGCAAACTGATCTAGCTGCCCTACACATTGCTTACATCTAGCAAGCTGGGCTGTACAATGCTTAGGGATGCTTAATTGTTAATTTGCATACTATTTGCTGTTTGGCATTGATTTGTTATTCGGTACATGTTAAATATGCGTCTGGTATCCATGATTCATGTGTATGTACACTGTATGGGGTCCTTGTGTTTATTAGGGGATTTCAACACTTTATTACAATGACACCTCACATCTGGGCTTAATGCAGTGCTCCAGTTCACATATTTATGTTATGTAGTGGATTATACAACATAAAACTCTATATAGATTCCTTTCACATGTTAAGTTTGATTTTCGTATAGTGAGGATCTGTTTGGTGATACCTCAGTCTTATGCACTGCTGTGATGGCTTAGTGGTTAGCTATTGTCACTATAGTGTACAGGGTCCAGTGTTCAAGACCTACAAAGGCTGTTTATTTTGTTTCTGGTCAGAACAGCAGCTGTTGCATACAGAGTGATTAAGGCACTTTTAAGCAATTGTAAGTGGGTTTGCATTATGGTAAGCAATGCTAACCTCCGGTTAAATATGCATACAGAGAGTTAGCTTCAATATTGCTTAACCTGTGTGCGCATTGCTTACCCCCACGCAAATGGGCTTAAACCCGCTTACTACTGCTTAAATATGCTTACTCTTGCTTAATAGTGCTTACTCCCGCTTAGCCTGCGCTAATTTAGACAGTAATGTAAAATGGTTCTTGGGAAGGTGGTGGATTTGGACACTCTATGGATTTATCATTCATTACACATTGTACCTTCGATTTGTATCCCTGATTCATGTGTACATATACTGTATGGGTCACCTTTGATTATCTGTGGATTTTACAACAATATGTAATGACACCTTACATCTGCATTTAATGCAGTACTCCAGTTCACAAATATATGTTATTTAGTAGGTTATGCAACAAAAAGTATTGTTCATAAAGTGGTTTGACATGGAAAATGGAATGCACTGGACTTGAACCCAGAATGATTGTTCGTAAGGTGAATGCTCTACCCACTACACTATTGCAGTACTGTTTCATTTGCATATATCTTGATTTTTATCCCCTTGTGCCATTTAAGCTGCAATAAACGTAACTAAGCAATGGGCAAACCCATGCACCTATGGTTAAATTTTATCTGTTTGATAAAAAAAAGATTAGCTTGTTTATACTTTATATTTTAACTATTGCCTTATAAACTTGGGGGGGGTGTTGCTGGGGGTATGCGAACACCTATGAGCGGTCTCGCTCATTCTTATTGCTACGCTGCTGTTCATGCTTGCAGGGGCATGTATATTCTGAGAGCTCTGCTCTCAGACATGCCCCCTGCACTCGTACATGCTCCATGTTTGTTTAGGAGCTCAGCAGCGCCTTCATTAATATGCCTGGCGTGTTGCCATGCTGCTCCTAAAACGTCTACTTCTGTGCAGGACTAAGCTAGTCCTGCACGGAAGAATAGTGAATCTGGGAGACTCTGTTTTCTCTTTCTTTCCACAAAATAAATACAGCTTTTCAACTTTCCTACTATTTGGCATATTCCAGTTCACTGGTAACTTATTATTAGTTGCCACAGGAAATCCCAACTCTCTATTATTTTGGTAAACCACTTTTTTCTTTAGCAGCTTTACTCACTTTTTATGGTAAAATTTCCCTTGGATTTACATAAAAATATTGTTTCATCACGTTATATACAAAATTCTTGCAATTCTCTGTATCATCAGGTTTTATTTTCCATGTTAGAAACTCTTCTTGATAATTTTTCATTTCCTCTTTCACATATTCTTTTTCTCATTTCCTTATTCTCATCCTTTCCCAGAATACTTTTACTTGTATTTAAACATTCACACTATTAAATTCGAATGTTCTTCCTTTACTCACTTCAATACTCTACATAAGTGTAAAAAAGCAAAATAGACAACTGGATTTCATATTTTACTGGGATCATCCTCAAAAAACAAACTTAAGGTTACGTTGCTAAATGATAGGAGTTTAAATCTGAAACTGCACTCACTGGGAGCACTCCTCACATTGAAAGATGCGGAAATATGTGCAGTCGCAGAGACCTAGTGCAAGGCTGCGGACAGCACCCCAGCCATCCCAGGATATAATGCCTTCCACACTTTCATACCACAAAGTCACACGTGAAAACTAAAAGAGGAGGAGTATCAATATTCATCAAAGATAAATACACCTCATGAATATTTAAACAGAACGATTCCCAAGAGTTACTCCATGTGCAAATAACTATAGGAAAGACCCCTCTCCAAGTTATTGTCAGCTATAGATCCCCCTCCATGAACCATGATAGCCACACTGCCTACTTGGATCTAATTGAATCACTCAAAATACAACCAAACACCCTGATTATGGGTAACTTTAACTACCCATCCATATATTGGGTAAATTATACATGCACAAATACACTGTCAAAAGATTCTTGGACTTTGTTAACTCAAATTCCTTGGAGTAGAAAGATGGCTCCCCCACAAGGGACCCAAATATTCTAGATTTGGTACTCCCCAACATGATAGAACAGTGCACCATCACAAGTGTGTGGCCCTCCCTAGTAAAGTATGATCATAAATCAGTCTCCTTCAAAGTAACAATAGCATCAGACCTCCCTCAGGAGAAATTAGGTTAAAAAACTTCTCCAAAGCCAGCTACAGCCTCAAATGGGAAGGTATTAATTGCTCAAATCTCCTGTCCCTACTGATGGCAAGGCCACTTATACTGAGATATACATCAGTGCATTGTATAAATATCTATACAATTGTATTGACTCAGCTTTTCTTGATAGGACCAACACAAGATCCTCAAGAAAAAACAAGCCTTCCGGGTAGAACGCCACCATAAACAGGTTATATAACAAGGGGAAGAAATTGTTGTCTATGAGCAAGAGGAACAATCTCAGAATTGGAAGGACACCCTTCTTAGCTTGAACAAGCAAATAAGACATCTTGTAAAGTCCTATAAAGCTAACCATGAATCTAGATTAACATTCCTAGCTAAGGATAACCATATGGCATTCTTTAGCTACATCTGACACCTTAAAGGAAAAGCCCATATTTGCACTGAACTGAAAGTGAATGGTACCACATATACTGAACCAGTGGAAATAGCCAACCTGCTAGCAGATAGGTTCAGTGAAAGCTTCTCCCCATTCTCCCCACCACATATACCCCAAAACATTCCTAACACCTACTCTCCACCTAATATCTCTAAAAAGCAGGTCTTAACCACTCCCTCTAAGGGCAAAAACACAGCCTGTATGGGACCTCATAACATTCCACACTGCATACTCAATGGTTTAAAATAGCAGTTAGCAACGCCATTGGGTACACTTTTCAACCACAGCCTAAGTACTGGTTTTGTCCCTGCTGAATGGAAAACAGCTACAGTCATCTCTTTGCACAAGGGGGTGCATTCCCCAACCCTAGGAACTATAGACCCATTAGCCAAACCAGTCTTATCTGCAAGGCCATGGAGAGAATCATCATGGACCTTATCAACAAGGATATAGAAGACCTTCATATACTTGACCTGACCAAGTTTGATTTTTTTTAAGGGAGATCCTGTCTGTTAAACCTGGTGGACATCTTTGAGACTGGCACCAAAGCCCTAGAGGAAGGCAAATCTGTGCATACAGCCTACCTAGACTTGTCCAAGGCCTTTAACACAATCTCCCACTTAGGCATCATTGAAAAATTCTCCCAGCTGGGGGTCAACTCAAATACTGTCAGGTGTGTTGCAAACTGGCTCACTGACCTAACACATACAGTCAAAATAGGGGACTGCACTTCCATCAGCGAAACCATTACCAGTGGTGGGCCACATGGATCGGAGCTGGGGGGCCCTATTGTTTGGAATCTACTTCTCAACAGTACAGGCAAAAACAAAAGGTCTCTGGCTGACTGCAAACTGGAAGCAGTCATTGAACCCCCAAATGATGTCAACCTTCTACAAGAAGAACTTATGCAAACCAATGACTGGTGCCAAAGTCATGGTCTTAAATTCAATGGAAAAAATGCATTATCATCCCCTTTGGCAAAGGCAATGTCCCTGCAGATTACTATATGAATAACAACACCCAAAGCTCTAAATCAATGGCAAGAGATTTGGGCACACAGGTTGGCAGCAACCTTATTTTTGATCACCATGTCTCCACAGTGGTAAAGAAGGCCTTCTACATTGCTCACCTCATAAGCAAGGGAATATCTTCCAGAACAAAAGAGGTTATAACCCCTCTGTACTCTTCTCTCTTCAGGCCAATAATAGAGTACAATGCTTCCTTTGTTATGCACCTAAACGGGTACCTCCAGCAACTGGAGATACCTCAAAGTTTCCTTGCAAAGAAAATGTAGGGCCTTCAGCACATGTCTTATATGGACAGACTGAATTCACTGTCATTGTACTCTGTATCATATAGACTACCTGTGCCTTTCATACAGCGCAACCTCTGATCCTGCCTTAATGGAAATGCTGCACATTTGTTAAGTCAAATTGTACACAATTCACTCGATCTAGGAACCTTAACTTAGCATGTGACATCAACAGGACTTGCTGGAGAGACAGTTGTCTCCGAGAGGTTGCATCTCCTCTGCAATAAACTTCCAATACAAGTTAAACAGATCCCCTCATTAACCCTGTTTAAGTGTAGCTTGGATAATTGGATGGGAAACTGCAAATTCACCCAAGGGACTTCACCTGCTAAGAACATATCTCTAGACCCTTATGGGAACAAGGGTTGAACTTGGCTAGGCTTGTAAAAGCCCTAGGGCCATTAGACTAGTAAACTTTTATGACCTATGAACCTATTTGTCATATACCCTATTTTTTCCATTAATTCTGAATTTAACAGATAAACCTTTTTTTCCTGAACAGTAATTTATATATACATCCTTGACAAAAGAACACATTTCTTTCATTTGTTTTACTAAATCTTCCCACTGCATCCAATTTCCAATTTTTATTCCTAGCAAAGGCACTTCATTCATTGAAAAATACACCCCTCAAAAAAATGTCATTAAAAATCCCATACCTTACATTTATCTTTATTCAAGGTTATTCTCATTTCCTTTAAACAACCATTCAGACAATCAATACTTCCCTCATCCACATTTTCTTCTTAGCAGCTATAGCTATATTGTCCCCATATCTCAAACAACCAGTGTCACCACCTCCTTTGCATCAGTATCTAGCACCTTTCATTTTATAGGCTACTTCACTCACTATCATATCATCACTAATGCAAACAATATTACACCCTTGGGATACCCTTGTCTTATACCACACTAAATGCACAATTGTTTACTCAGCCACCCATTCATGAACACTTTCACCATATTATTCTTATATACTGACATACATACTTTCCTAATTCTCTTATCTAGTCCATACATCTCTATAACAATCCACAAAGCATCATGTCTCACTGTACCAAATGCCTTGCTAGTATCACCTATCGTAAGTTTTGCATACTCCTTTTTACTTATAACATCATCCACAATTTCGATCACAACCAGTAAAACATCCTTTCCCTTTTATACCATATATACCTTTTCTATAATATCCCTCATCTTTCATTCCATTCTCCTCTTTATTATTCCCATAAAAATGTTGCAATCATTTTATTTAATATGGTAGGTCTCCAATATTTTATTTTATTCTTCTCATCTTTTATCACTCCCAAAACTTATATTTACCAACTCTGAAACTGTCATACCTGGAAGAAAAGGAATATTCTGAGAGACAGAAATCAAATACTTAACATATCTAATTCCAGATCTTTAGCAGTTAAGACTCCACATATGTGACTCGCTCATGCAGGTCCTGATATTTCAAATGGTTACCATCACTGGCAGTTTAGAAAATATTTGGACTAGAAGTAGTACTTACTCCTTTATTGCAGGTATGCTCACCAAACGTCATGTGAACACTTGGGAAATTATTGTATACTGGAGCACCTGAGCCTGGATGTCTCATGCCTGTAATGTCCCTTGTTGGATGACTGGTGGAGGTAACTAGCGATTATCTTCATTGTCTCACTCGCTGTCATACATGGGATGAGGCTTCAGGTTGGTGTGCATTGCACTGTGTAAGGTGCAGAAGGCAATAAACATTTGCTATTTCTTTGCAGGTATACACTGGAAGTCACATTTGAAGCTATCCAGACATCTTTAACTGTCCATGACACATTCTGTGATGTTCCATTCACAGTGATAGGCATGTTTGTAAGCATCCTGTGTTACTGCTTGTTGGAACTGTATAAATGCATTAATAGACATGCTGCGATGGCTATTTATTATCATGTAATAAGCAACCATGGAGGGTATATCTAGCCTTCAGACAGCAGTATACATTACCTGCATGCTGTGTACTGCCATCATGATTGCTGCATGGGTAGTAGGCACACACACCCCACCCTCCCTGTTCTTGTTTTGGTGTTAATGTTAATGGCTTTGAAATTGCCCACCCCTCTTGTAGATTTCTATTTGGATACTCCTTCTGAGCCCATCTCATTTGCTCACTCAACTGAGTGCAATGAGATCATATTCGGATTTCAGGCACTCCTGCTGTGTACAAAGAGAGCATTTGGGAAGGACAACCCCTGTAGCCTCTTAATCCTGCTCTATTCCCTCCCTCAAAAAAAAATATATATACATTTTATTCAGCTGCTCTTACTGTAACTGTCTTAGTTGCTCTTCTGCATGCTGTTATCTGTTCAGTCACTCTTACTCTGCACTTATTACTGCTTGTTAGTAGCCTTCTAATTTACTGCCTTCTGCACTTGTTTTTTAGTCATTTGTTAATTTAATTGCATTTATTTGAACTGTATTTGCCGTAGTGTTGCTACACACTCAGGTGTGCTGGCCTGCACTACAATTTGAATTGTATTTACTGCTGTTTTATCTGCTTTTCTGTAACAAAAAAAATCTAAGCTTGTTTCCTGCCTTTCCTGTAACTAGTCAAGTCCAGATACAGACTTGCTGGTATCCAGGACTGTTGGTAAGCTTCTGAGCCGCCCCCCCCCAAGATTTTCTGTGTTGGAGGGAAGCCTTCTAGCTTATCAGTGGGAATGGTAAGCACTAGGTAGCCTATCTACCATGGGAAGAGTGGGTTTTGGCCCTGAAATTGTAGTTCATTGGCCATTTGGGCAGTTTTTCCATCTCTTTCTACTTTCTGGATAAAAGCTCGTTTTGCATTTGGTCCCTGCCTTTCCTATAACTAGTGTAGTCCAGGTACAGATTTGCTGTATCCAGGACTGTTGGTAAGCTTCTGAGCCCCCCCCAAGCCCTTCTGTGTTGAAGAGAAGCCTTCTAGCTTATTAGTGGGAGTGGTAAGCACTAGGTAACCTATCTACCACAGGAGGAGTGGTTTCTGGCCCAGAAATAATAGTTTATTGGCCTTTTGGGAAGCTTTTCCATCTCTTTCAACCATCTGATTTAAAAGTCTGTGTTTGCGCTTGTTTCCTGCATTTCCTGTTACTAGTCTAGTCCAGGTACAGATTTGCTGTATCCAGAACTCTTTGTAAGCTTCTGAGCCCCCCAAGCCTTTCCGTGTTGGAGGGAAGCCTTCTAGCTTATAAGTGGGAGTGGTAAGCATCAGGCAGCCTATCTACCACAAGAGGAGTGGACCCTGGCCCAAAAATTGTAGCCATTTTCTGTTTGAGCAGATTTTTTTTCCAACCTCTTTCAACTTTCTGGTTTGAAAGCCGCACTTGTGCCTGTTTCCCGCCTTTACTATTACTAGCCTAGTCCGGTTACAGAGTTGCAGTATCCATGATTGTTAGTAAGCTTCTGAGCCCCCCAAGCCTTTCTGTGTTGGAGGGAAGCCTTTTAGCTTATCAGTGGGAGTGGTAAGCACTAGGTAGCCTATCCTCTATGGGAAGAGTGAGTTTTGGCCCAGAAATTGAGGTTTATTTAACCGTTTGGGCAGTTTTCCATCTCTTTCAACTTGCTGGCTTAAAAGCCTACATTTGTACTTGTTCCCCACCTTTCCTGTAACTAGTCTAGTACAGGTACAGATTTGCTGTATCCAAGACTCTTTGTAAGCTTCTGAGCCCCCCAAGCCTTTCTGTGTTGGAGGGAAGCCTTCTAGATTATCAGTGGGAGTGGTAAGCATTAGTTAGCCTATCTACCACAAGAGGAGTGGTTCCTGGCCCAGAAATTGTAGCTATTGGCCATTTGGGCAGTTTTTTTCCATCTATTTCAACGTTCTGGTTTAAAAGCTGCACTTGCGCTTGTTTCCCACCTTTCTTGTAACTAGCCTAGTCCAGATACAGAGTTGCTGTATCCAGGACTGTTGGTAAGCTTCTGAGCCCCGCAAGCCTTTCTATGTTGGATGAAAGCCTTCTAGCTTATCAGTGGGAGTGGTAAGCACTAGGTAGCCTGTCTACCATGAGAGGAGAGGTTCTTGGCCCAGAAATTGTAGTTTATTGACCATTTGGACAGTTTGTCTGTCTCTTTCAACTTTCTGGTTTAAAAGACCACATCTGCGCTTGTTTCCCATCTTTCCTGTAACTAACCTACTGGGTAGCACTAGAAAGCCTTAAACTGATACAAGCCTTCTAGCTTAGAAGAGAGACTTTGGAGTGATTAAGTATCAATTTTCTGTACTTTCTTGCTGTACTTAACTGTTTTCCGCCTAAACACAAATTTTCCAGCATTTATTGTGATTTAAAAGCTTGTTTTTTCACATATTGTACTTATTTGACTGCCTGCACTTTTAAAAAGTTGTTTTTTGTTTAAATAATTTGTTTAACTGTTGTAGGCTACACATTAAAGTGTGATAGCCTTTTCTGATCATTTGTAGTTATTTAAAGCTGTTTTAAGTGTATATTTTACTGTTTTTGCCTTATCTTTAAAAAAAAAAAAATCCTTGTTTCCCGTCTTTCTAAGCTGGTATAGTCCAGTTTTCAGGCTAGTGCTGAATTCAGGGTTGTAATACTAGTTTCTGAGTTGCCCATATCTTACTTGGATACAAAGAAGTTTCTCTGTTCACCTGTGAAAGAGGGGAGCTTTGAGCAACCTATCTGTCCCTGGAGGAGTGGTTCCAGCCCAGAAGTCAGTAGTTTATTGGCCATTTTGGGCTAATTTCTATCTCTTTAATTTCCCTACTATAAAAACCGTGTTTGCACAGTTTTGCGCACCGGGCAGTGCCGGTTAGCTACGGTTTAATTATTCCCGGCTCCACTAAGTCTCCTCTTCAGTTTTTCCCTTGAAACTAGTCTCTCAACCTAAGCACTCAAAAAGCATCTTACAGCCCAGCACTTGCTCAGACCTAATAGCAAGAACTAATATACCCTGACACTAATTGCCCAGCAGGGCAAGGCTCTTTATTCACCCCTCACCAACCAAACGACTTAGCCGCTCACCCTACTATTCAGGCATGACCAAAGGACAACTTCAGGTGCACTCTCCAGTCCAGCTGGTGAATCTGGGTATCCTGATGCAATGTTACAAGTGCCTCATGTACACAGACAACCCTCTCCTCCTACCACAAAACACTAACATAGGTGAGAGATGCAATTATATAGCCAAACTGGAAGCTAAGCTGTCTCCACCCAAGACTGGAAAAGATAGTCAAGAGGAGAAGGTTAACACTTGCACCACACCTCCAGCCACACACAGACCTACTAAAACAGCACTGGCAAAAAATACACATAAATACCCAAAATCATACTCCAAGGCTCTAAATAAAAACCTGCAAAAGCATCAGAGACCTCCAAAGCAGACACCCAAACAACCTGCACTTCTCGTCACAAACCAGACAACACATAAAACTCAAAATCAGTGTGCTGCACAATCACAGCCCTTAAAGCAAAATACCATACCTAACACACTAGTAATAGGTGACTCTATAGTCAGGCACACTGACGTCCCACTCACTAGGCTAGACAAGCAGAAGGTTACTGTTAGCTGCCTGTTGGGAGCCAGAATCCGCCACATAACACAAGCAATCAGGTCATGCCAGAATAAGTACAAATATGACTCTGTCATTGTTCATGTTGGTGTGAATGACCTGAGACGTACCTCCCTGGACTACATGAAAAGAGACATGGAAGAGCTCTCTGATCATGCAGCCCAGGCTGGTATGACCCTGACCCTGAGTAGCATCCTGCCCTCACCAAGAATGAAAATAAAGGAAAAATGATCAATTTCAACAATTGGCTAAGCTTCTGGTGTCATTCAAAGGGGATCCAGTGTCTGTCAGCCTGGGACGACATGCTCGACAAGCCACATTGCTTCACAAGAGATGGCTTGCACCTGTCACCCCTAGGCTTTTGAATACTGGCCAAGGCTCTTGCTGCCCCCATAGTGCCTTTTTTAGGCAAGGCTCAAAAGTCAAACCTACCTCCGTAAACAGCACAATTAACAAAAAACTGAGGGTTATGCTACTCAACGCCAGGAGTTTAAATCTCAAAATGCACACGCTCGAAGCACTCCTCAGTATGGAGAACATCGACATCTGTGCAGTAACTGAAACCTGGTTCAAGGCTCCAGAGAGCACCCTAGCACTACCAGGCTACAACTCATAACACACGTTTTGGCCACAGAACATGGACTGAAACACAAAAGGAGGGGCTGTATCCATATTCATCAAGAATACCTACACCTCCAGGTTAGTGGCACAACATGATACCTCTGAGATCATCCATGTGCAACTAACACTGGGCAAATCTACAATGCAAATTGTGGCCTGCTACAGATCACCCTCCATGACCCAGGACCACCACTCCACCTTTCTGGAGACACTGGAAAACATGAAGGTCCTACCGAACACCCTGATATTGGGCAATTTCAATTACCCTACCATTCACTGGGAAAACTACTCGATTACAAATTCCCAGGCCCGGCGCTTCCTGGAATTCATCAACTCAAATGCCCTGGATCAGCTGGTAAACTCCTCTGCCAGAGGTTAAAACATTGGACCTGGTCATCACCAACATGGGCGACAGGTGTTCCACACCAGAGGTCAACCCGTCACTGGTTAGATCAGACCATAAACTAATCACTCTGGAAGTCCACACCCCACCACTACCCCCAACTAAGAAAACCAGAGTAAAAAACTTTTCTAAAGCAAACTTCCCCTTACTTACGATAGAGGTGGTAAGTTTCACAGCCCTCACACTAAAGGATAATGCTGCCCAAGATGCAGAAACCTTTACAAATGCACTCATTGAGCACCTACAAGGATGCATGGATCATGCCATCCCTAGCAAAACCAAGACTCACTCCTCTAAGAGAAGGAAACCAGTTTGGTGGACCCCTGCAATAAACAGGCTATACAATAGAAGGAGGAAACTAGTTCAGTAAAAAAGCAAATCCCAAGAAGGAAGACATCCCTGATCAGTATCAGTAAGAATCTAAGGTCCCTCATAAAATCATCCAAGGCTAACTTCGAAAGAAAAATAGCCAAGGATTCAAAAGATAATCACAAAGCCTTCTTTAACTATGTTAAAAATCTAAGTGGCAACTTGCAGATATGCACTGAACTAGTGCAAAATAGCACAAAATATACTGAACCTACTGATATTGCCAACATCCTGGCAGATAGATTCAGTGCAAACTTCACTCCTCTCTCACCTCCAAAAGGGCGCGCAACAATACCGGAAGAGTGTAGTGTCCCCAAAATCACAGATGCACAGGTGAAAACAGCCCTTTCAAAAGCCAAAAACACAGCATCAATGAGATCAGATGATCCCAAGCTGCATCTTGCACGAACTACAGAACAAACTAAACCCCCACCTAAACACGCTGTTCAGCCTCAGCCTCTTCACAGGCTATGTGCCCATAGAATGGCACACAGCAACAGTTATTCCTCTCCACAAAAAAGGGGATACAACTGACCCTGGTAACTATCGCCCCATAAGCCTGACTAGCCTGGCCTGCAAGGCTATGGAGCTCATCATCATGGAACTCATTAACAAAGACATTGGGAACCTCCAAACACTTGACCCAACCCAGTTCAGCTTTGTTAAGGGCAGATCATGCCTACTAAACCTGGTTGACTTCTTCGAGACAGTCACCAAGGCCATAGACGAGGGAAAGGTGGTTCACACAGCCTACCTTGACCTTGCCAAGGCTTTCAACACCATTCCCCACTCGGATATACTCACCAGCCTGAACATAAACCCCTACATCACAAGATGGGTTGCCAGCTGGCTTACAGACAAAACACACGATAAGAATAGCGGGCTCCAGGTCCTACTCTAAACCAGTCAGAAGTGGTGCCCCACAAGGCTCAGTCCTGGGATCCCTACTGTTCGGCATATACTTCTCAGAAGTACAGGCAAACACAGGAGGACTCTGGCTAACCAAGTTCGCCAATGACTGCAAACTGGGAGCCATAATTGACTCTCCGGCTGACACGGACATCCTCCAAAAGGGCCTAACTGAGACAGGCACCTGGTGTCAAAGTCATGGCCTCAAGCTAAATGCCAAAAAATGCATAGTCATCCCATTTGGGAAAAACAAAACACCCACGAATTACCACATAGGTGGCAGCCCCCTTAATGCAGAAGAGGTAATAAGAGATCTGGGGACCCAGATAGATAGTAATCTCTCCTTTGACAATCATATTGCCAAAGTAGTTAGGAAATCTTTCTATGTGGCCCATCTAATTACTAAAGGGTTCGCATCTAGAAATAAAGAGGTTATACTACTCCTCTACTCATCACTCATTAGACCCATCATAGAGTACAATGCCCCATTTGGAATGTACCTCACAAGACACTTCCAACAGCTGGAAAGACCACAAAAGTACCTCACTAAGAGGATTACTGGCCTCAAACATATGTCCTATGCAGCCCGCCTGAAAAAACTCTGGCTGTACTCAGTGGCATATCGCTTACTCAGAAGTGATCTCTGCCTGACTTACAAAGCCATGTCCATCTCAGAATTGATGGACATGCTCCACCTAAAGAAATCCAAGTCACTACGAGCCATGTGCTCTAGTGAGCTAAACCTCACCAGAACAATAAATAGAACATGCTGGAGGGATAGATTCCTATCACAGAGACTCCCCCATGCTTTGGAACAAAATTCCAAATTACATCAGGCAGAGCCCCTCACTAACACTCTTCAAGAGAAACCTTGATGAGTGGATGGGTAACAGAAAATACACCCCTAGGATCACTTCATTGGCTCTGCTTGACAGAGGATCAGTTAATTAATCAATGGGGCAGCGAAAGTCGACACACTCTGGCTAGGCTTATATATGCCCTCAGGCAGATAGCCTAGTACCTACCTATGAACCTTTGAACCTATGAACACCATCCTTGGCACCTGTATGATGTCATGCTACCTGGAGCTTTATAGTGTACTAACTGTGGCTGTTGAGACAGACATCATTCTCTAATTTGTGTATTGCAATTTGTGTAGCATTCAGTGCCTTGAGAATGCTTGGCATGGGACATATATTGTGAAAGCCTCTCATAATGGGAGTCATTTCAACTTACATTTCCAGGAACCTTATATGCTGGTGTGCATGGGTCAGGAGGCAGTTCAGAAACTACTGCCAGATGCAGCTGGCTGATGCCTGTAATATGTCTATTGTGTCTCCAAAGATGCCAGGATGTTCACAGCAGTTAAGACCTTGGTCTTTAGAGGTATGAGACTTTCTCTTTCTCCTGTCACTTCCATAGATTTACACATTCAGCATAAGTGATTCAGTATCTATGTATCCTTAAATAATCTGTCTTATCATTGCTGCCTGCTCAGTGAAATTCATGCCTTAAGCTGTCTCATAGGGTGGCATCATGGCTGTCCTTGTTGGTTGACCATGGTGCATCATGGCACATTCTTCAGCTATTTCTCCTGCTCTGTGAAAGGTAGTATTAATCATTGTGGTTATCATTAGCATTACTTTAATGTCCAGCATTCTGTTTTAGAATATTTTCATTCTAATGCATTTCAATGTACATTATGGTGTGTGGCTCTTGAATGTTAAGAATCAAGGTCTTTTTCTTTATAGCACATGTGGAGCTCATTTTCATGCATTTACCATCATGCTCTAGTTAATTGTGCACTAGGCCCACAGTACTATCACAAATGTTTATGAATTGCATACCACCTTCATATGTTATTACGACTGCCTACAGTTGTTACACATTGATTACTATGATCATAATATGCATAGAGCAGTGTGTTTATAAGTAACCTACCTACATTTTTGTGTTTTTTAAAAGAGTTTCCTTGTTTGATATGGTAGCTTGTTAATTCTTAGGACCGAAAATTCTCCATTTAAAGCAGTCTTATGGATTCAGGTATGCATTGCTATTCTTGGATCAGATTTCAGAATTCTAATTGTAGGGACAAAGATCACAAAGTGTAACAGGGTCAGTGTGCCGTTCTGTATCAGTGACTGGATTTTAATTAGCCACATAAAGCCATCTTTTAGAACAGTGCAGCTTCCTCTTAAGATAACAGTAAACAATTAGAGATTTGTTTCTTTGCTTTAAGTGTTGTTTCCTAGAATACCCTGCTATTCATCATAGTGCAGTGCTAGTTGTGACATAGGACAGTTTCTTGCTTTATATCTGCTTTCAAATTCAATTACTTTATTTAATAACTGGCATAAATCTTAATAAATACAGAGGATTGCATGCCATTCCATACTAATACTGTGCTGCTATGGGTATATAGGCTACCTTTTGGCACTGGTTGGTTGTTCTTCATATTTTTGTTATTAGTAGTACTACTTTTTGGCAAATGACAGTGAAAAGGCAAATTGCTTAAGGAAATGGTTTTCATTAGTTTGTTTTTCAAGAACTCACATACACACAGAAACAATTCAGAACAAACCTGCTCTTTCATTATTATTAAAATTTTCCACATAAATCACTTACAAGATAAATAAGGTACAGACTTTCTTTGCTTCAGAACAGATTGGCATGATCCTTTGACCCATATTATTCAGTCTTCTCCATGCATTTCTTCCTACATCTCAAAAGTGCTGGCTCTTAGAATATGCTTATGACAATAAGATTCTGGGTGTGGTTTATTCAAACTTTGACATTACTATTACTACACTGAATATTTACTGTAATTATACATGCTCTTGGCTAATAAAGAAGGGCATAGAACTCAGTATGCAGAAAAGTAAGGCTATCCTGATGGGCAACTTTAAGCAAGATTTGTAAATAAAGCTTAACAATTCTAGTCTTGCAGCCACTAACAATTAAGAGACCTTTGGGTCTGCATTACCAGAAACAATATGTAGTAAAGCGATACAGATTCTTGGCTTGATGTTTATCTCCATCACAGGCTTTGCTATGATTACCAGCCTTTATAAGTCTATTATAAGACCTATGATGGAACAAAAATCAGAATTCTGTTACTACAGGAAAACTGACTTACACCTACTTGAAGTGGTAGAAAGAAAAATTACAAAACAGATTCCTGTTTGTAGGGAAAAAGATTACATATCTAGGCTTCAGTAAATAAAAGCGTGCAGTATATGTTATTATCATGCAAGTGGGAGGTTGTGTCTGGCTTATAGGGTCTTTAAGTGTGAGATATTGAAAGAAACCCTAAGATGGGAATTGTATGCTTGTTCAAAAACAAAAGAAATAACGGATTCCTGTTTGATACTGTACCATCTAGAAGACATTTCCCCAAATGTTTACACCATAATTTATTCCAGCTCTTTGGATGTGTATTCCATTTTACATCAGGAAAAATTGAACAGTCTTTAAAATGGAATTAGATTCCTGGGTTGAAGTGGAAATATATGATTTAAGGGCACTGGAGCCTGAATTCAGCAATGGCCCCTGGTCCTGAACACAGGGCCTACAAGCCTAGCAATCTATGAATCTTTGAGTTAGTGTCCTTCCCAGCCTTCTTTGACTTCTTAATCTTGGCTGCCTAGGAATTGCATCAATCACAATTTTTGACATGTGGAATAAGAACAGCTTCCACAGTCTCTACCAATGTGGTAATAATTTTAACAATCTCAGCTTCTGTGCCACACGCAGTTTAAAACCTGTAATCTAAGAGACACAGACAGCCTAGTAACCAAGTCCAAATGCTTCACTGCTGCAGTAGCCAAAGAGAACTACCTATCCATGACCCGAAATAACTCTTCATATCACACCATACCATTTGATATATAAGCCTTTCAGGTCTTGTCTTACCACAGGAAGAATGATGTGACCATATAATAAGTTAAGTGAGACACATGACTAAAGCTTATTGTATGCTAGAATTGTTGGGCAAAATAATGCAATATATCCGAAAAATCATGTCACTTTATACACACTTCAGCTGCAGTGGAGTCAAACAAATATTTTGAAAACCATCTAGTATATTTACATATTGCTGAAGTTCACTGTGGCTTTTTAAATAATATTTGAATGCTATACATTAACAACTCCTTAAAACAAGAATACACAATTGAATTTGTTTAGTGTTTTTGTTCTAAGAATAAAACAAGAACTTCTTCAGAACATATACCTTTACACAATATTCATACTTAAATATTTTCAAAACTAATCACATAATCACACCAGTGAACATGACACAAATGATATATTATATATTGCCAGTATAAATAAACAAAGAATCTAGTGTTTTTATAAAACACACAAACAGATTTGGGCGAATAGTAGTTTTACTTGAAACTCCAAAGGAGTAGTGTATTTGGCCTGTTATGAATTTTGTGTTAGTTTTTCTGTAGGAAAAACATCAGAAAACTTTCTAAGAGAATTTATGAACACCTGCTAGCAATTAAAATAAAGAGTATAGCAATGCTTTGGCAACACATGGAGTATTAGTTGTTTTATTTTTTTTTTCTGGATAGTGTAATACTGAAGCCTCTAGGGTGACATTAACAAAGAATTACTTGAGTGCAAAGAAGCAAAGTGGCAATTCTTTAAGCATCTTATAAGCAGCTGGGTTTACATAACTATATTATTTTCTTTAAAAAAAGAATTTAATGATAAAAAGGTTTAATTATACATGTACAAAAGTGTGTTTAAGGTATATTAAATTATTGTTATTTTTTAAATGATGTTTTTAATATGTCAATGTATAAATTAAGATGTGTTCACTGATGTTATTGTTATGTAATTAGTTTTGAAATGCTTTATTATTAAAAGACTGACAGCACTAAACAAATTCAATTGTGTATTCTCATTTTTTGACATTAATTTATCTGGTTTCAGTTTACATTCATTTGCCAATTAGTTTTCTTTTTTGTTAGTTTGGGATTTCAATTTTATAACTGATTGGCATAGTAAAGGAGAACATGGATACCCCAGCTTCAGGCAATGAATAATAAATTTAAATCTTTCAGCATACATGATTCCAGTGGATTAGACTAACCTAACACAATCTGTGGTGTTAGTACTAACTAGAGCTTACATGTTAGTAAGTCAACTTGCAAGTTCTGCCCTTCATTCCAGAAAAGCAACTGACAACCATCTACATGTCAATGAATAAGAGCATATTAGTTCTTGTTCATCTGTGAAAAGCATCAGTCTCACTAACATGGCAGAAAGGTTAAATTTTTCCAGCGTGTCCATCAAATATTTACTTGACTATCATACCAAATAATTTTGGACATTTAAATGGAACATTGGAACATTGGACAACTCTGAAACACTTTCCCTTTTGTTTGAGAACATGTAAATTTTCAAACTGAGTGTCTAAAGACAATGACTTATATATTGAATTGACTAAATTGTTTAATGAAACAAGCATTTCAGTAATAAAATTACTTGAGTTAAAGCCCCAAATATGTACTTTGGACACTAGTCTTATGCAGGATAAGAATTTTGAAACATGTCACTTATTGTATGATGGTATTTTTGCTAAAAATATAGAGTCACACAGCTTTTATATTGGGAGGAAAGAAAAGAGGTTTATTAGAGACTTGAAGACCTATAAACATGGAAAAGAACATCCTTTGAAAAGGTCAATTTATTTTTGTAATACTAGAGAGCATCTACAGCAAATAGTCATTAACAATTTAAAATGGACTTTTAACAATACTGAAATATTCTAAATGGGTACTTTTATGCTGAAATTACAAAGAGTGAGGACAGTCAACCACCTCCTATGTCACCTACACCTTTTTTCAAATGAATCAATCTAGAATACAGAGATGCAATCCCAGTTTAAGGAACAAATATCTGGGCAGATGTTGGGGCAAGGGGAAGAGAAAGGAACAACTGCTTATCCAAGTTTTTAACCATAACAACATTGTTTTAAATGAACATCATTTGTCAGTTCTTGAAAATTGTATCCTTTGTTCCTTAATTTAAAATTGTATGTCCATAAGCTCAAGTTACATTATATACTAAAGGAAGTTCCATGTGTTAGTGGAATAAATTCAAACATATGAAGAAAGCGAAGTGCTTTTAATCAAGTTTTGCATACTATGTTACAAGTTTTTCATGATGTCTGTAGAAAAGAACTTTGTGATTTGCTAAGTAACAAGCTAGACCATAGATTTTTAACTTGTCAGTTAATGATAAGAAAGCATTGTTTGAGTTAAGTAAGAGTAATGATTTAAGAATTCTGAAAGCTGACAAAGGCAATGGGGAAGTTCTGATGAGTACCAAAGATTATATTAATTCTGTGGTGACTATCTTAGGTGATATGGACTGTTATAAAGAAGTTTCTCTTGTTGTGATGGATAAAGAATTCAAAATTATTGGCATGCTCTTGATTGATGTGTTAGATCAAGGACACATAGATTTTATATTGTTTGATGTTTTTTTAAGTTGATTTTCCAAAAATTGCAAGAATATTTGGTATACCAAACTTAAACAAAAAACAAAACAAAACAAAAAAAAAAAACAGATATAACCCATCATTTAGATCCATTGTGGCTGCAGATTTTTATAAAACTGAATGTATTCTGTGATTTTGGATTCAGTTTTGAACCAACTTATACATGATTCTCAGTTTTATTTGAAAGATTCTTGGATGTTGGATATTTTAAACACATATGAGTTTAGTCTTGATGAAACTATGTTAGCAACACTGGATATGACTTCTTTACATACTTGTATTATTCAAGAAAAATGCATCAAATTTAATAGAAGCTATTTATCTAGGTTTTCCAGTTTTGCAATGGTCATATAAAATAATTTGTTGTCTGTTAGAGATTGTTTTGGAAAATAATGTCTTTCTTTTGGATAATAAGTATTATACACAAAAGAAAGGAGCAGCAATGGGTGCATGAGTAATACCAGTTTTTGTAAACTTAGTGATGGAATGGTAAGAACAATTTTTTTTGGCCACACATTTTCTTTTCAACAAAGTTAGTAACATGTACAGGTGTTAAATTGATGATTTATTTTTTCTTTGGAATGGTAGTCAAGATTAATTTGACACATTTTACAATGATTTAAATATTACCACTATTTTTTAATTTTTCAATGTGGCAATCAATGTTGTTGTTTTTGTTGTTTGTCTTTCGGCTTTTCTCGGTTAGGGGTCACCACAGCGAAACTCCGGTCTGCTAATGATTGGCAGTAGATTTTCACAAATGCTGAGGTGCCAGCTCGATGTCCAATCTTCAATGAAGACACACCCATTTACGCATGTCTTTTGAAGGCCACCCAACTGTGGGGAGGACATGCAGACTCCACACAGAAGGCACTCCCCACACTCCAGCCGAGAATTGAACAGGAGAACCTCTTGCTGTGAGGCAACAACGCTACTGCTGCACCACTATTTGATTTAACTATTAGTCTTGATTTGACACATGGGTGCATTTATAGTGCAATATACATGAAAAACACTTTTGTTGATAATTATTTACTTCATAACAATCAACACCCATTTTAGATGAAAAAGAATTCAATTAGAGGCCAATTTATTAAACTTAGTAAGTTGTCAAGTGATGATAACACCTTTGATCACAAAGGTTGTATTCTTTGTTGGTTATTTCTAGGAAGAGGATAGCAAGCTGATTTTTTAGATAACATTATTTTTGAAGTTAAAGGCAATAGATATATTAGGTCTATGCCCATTTTGAAAAATGGTTATCAATTTCATAATGATAATAAGATAGAACAAGGTCTGTTCCTTAGGGCATTTGCATTTTCAGTTTCTTTAGATGCAAGTAATGTTAAAAAAATAACCAATAACTGGAAAAAAGTTTTGGAAAATAATGATTTAGCAAATACCCTTGGAGATAAGCCTCTTTTCACCCACTGAAGAACACAGAATATTAGGACAATCTCTGAGAATGCTAGAAACCATTCATCAAACTTTATAATAATTATGGGCAGTTTTTGGAGTCAGCAGTACAAATACTGTAAATATATAAATAAATCAAGGATCTAGTGTTTTTATTAAACATACAAATAAACAGATTTGATCAAATAATAGATTTATTTTCAACTCTAAAGGAATAGTGTAGTTGGCCTCTTGCAAATGTGTTGCTATTTTTTATGTAGGAAAAAATATCAAAAAAACTTTCTTAAAGAATTTATGAGCACTTGCTAGCAATTACAATAAAAATTGCAGCAAAGATTTGGCAAACCATGATGGCTTATGTAATTGTTCAAAAAATGGTTTATGTTTTTTTTTTTGTTCTGGATAGTGTGATACTGAAGCCAACAGTAGGTGGCATTAACATATCACCTGAGTCCAAAGAAGCAACATGGCAAACTGTTTTATCATCTGATAAACAGCTGGGATTAAATGACTATATTAATATTAAATGCATTTTAAAACAAATAATTTAATGATATGGTTTAATTACACACAAATAGAAAGTCTGTTTAAAGTATATGGAATTATGTTTATCTTTTAACTGACATTTTAAATATGTTAATGTGTGACGTTCACTGATGTGATTGTAATGTGATTAGTCTTGAAAATTTTGAAGCTTGAATATTATGTTATGATTTGTGTTTTGATAATGTTCTCATTTTAATATTAAAAGAACAAAATGCTAAACAAATTGAATTGTATGTTCTCCTTTCTGGGCACTGTTCATTTATTTGTTTTCAGTTTATATTCTTTTGCCAACTTGTTTTTTTGTGTATCTGTATCATGCTATGTTTTGAAGAACTAACAATCCAATTTTGATGTATGCTCTGTTTGTCTGAGCTACAAAATGTAATTTGTATTATATTAGTCATAAGTATCCATATGAATTAATGAGTGATTACTTTTGGTGGGGATAGGGTAGGGTAGAGATTCAAATGAATATTGTATTCCAGTAGCCAGCTTAGCATACTTGAGCAGGAGAAGTATGTAAGTTATTCATGATTTTTTTCTGTGTATGCTGGGGTTGTGATTTCATCAAGATTTCATAAGAAGTCTGAATTTCTTAAAACTAAATGAAACAACTACAGCCAAATATTTGTGAAAGGTTTCGCCAATGATCTCATATCACTGTAGTAGTAGACATGCTCTAGGTGAGCTCAGGGCTGTCATAGTTGTTAAATGTGGCCAGCATAGCAGACAGTGGAAATATGAGTAGTTAAGTAGTATCAGATATCATGTGAAGGTCTAGTATTAATCTCATAGAACCCACTGTTTTTCATCCTCAAATGCCTCACATACTTGTTCTTCTTTAGTGTTTAAATAACAATTCATAAGTCATTCACTAATCATTGTATGTGAATATGATGCAAAAATGTATTATTTTTACTGAGTGATGCCTGTCAACTAAATTTATAGATTGCATCTGCTCACAAAATGTTCCAGTTTTGAATAGAAATATTCATTCAACAAATATTAAGAGCATGCAGAGATTTGTCTGATACAAGAGATAGGAAATGTAAAAGTAATAATTAGAACATTTTGAAATTTGCTGTGTGTATTACTTACTGCTAAGGTTTTCCTATCATAATAGTCACATTAAAGTATATTACAACTCAATGTTTTTGATATCTTCTATCAGAAAATAGTTACATAGTTTAACCTTTTATTGTACAGGGCATCTTAAAGAGCTAAACCTCTTTCGATTAATATAACAGAAGTTTAGCCACTTATTGAACTGCTGAAATGGACAAAATGCCTAGTAATTTTTGCCATAGAACCTGATAGGTTGTCTGAGATTGTTTCTATTTTTTTATTTAATAGCTTACTTTTAGAGGTATACTACTGTCATTAACCTTTGTTTTAAATGAATCAGATTGCCTGAACTTGATACTGTGTTACTATTCCTGTATTTTATCTGATGTATTGCATAACTGCATTTTGACTTTAATTGTACTGGATGATAGTAACAAACATAAGTTTTTTTCTGCTGCATTTCTCTTCCTGCTTTCTCTTGCATTCTCCTTTAACAATTGCCTTCCTTTATCTTCACCTCATTTCTCAATAACTGTTTTCTTTTTCTATCCTTACATTACCATTTCAACTCTCCCTCAAACATACCCTTTCCTAGATCCACCCTCTTTGTCTTCAACTTTTTCTCCTCCTTATTCTACTCTGCCTCCTACTATCTCTATTCCCCCTCTTCCTTTTCTCTCCCTACTTCTTACAATGTTTGCCTCCCTCTATGCCCCTATACTTATTTTTGATTACCTTCCCTCTCTCTCTACAGTAATCCACCCCTGAAGATCCTGCTCTACCTCCCGGACATTCAGACTATTTCCTGCAAAAGCTCAGTAAGCTCAACTGGTCGCTTTCCATGAAACTGGGCCCTCCTGAAAAGGAACATCGGATTGGAATCACTAAATAATTTTCAATAAATGTATGTAGTCTTATACCTACCTAAGCTTCCTTATTTGTTAGCCAGTTCCTCTTTGAGTGTGACACAGCAGCCTACCACAGACTGTATAAACTCCCCTCTCAGTGGTGCCTACGGCCCCCAATCCCTTTTCTGTACCCCTCTGAAGTAGTACCCTATAGCCCTTTTGCTTTTCCTTCTACCTTCGAGCCTCTGTCCATTTTCCCTATTCTTTACTCCCTATCACTCTCTGCTTGCCATTCTCTCCTTTCTCCACTAAGTGGCAGCACTATTCTTTGCTTGCCTGCTCCTACTCCTTTCAAATCTTTTACTCCAACCTCACCTCTAAATCCTTCAGAAGCCAAACCTGCCCTTATTTTACTCCACTTCCTCACCTCAATAGTCTTCTCTTCTCCCCTATTTACTCAATCCCCACTTACTTACACCTGTTTTTCTGCACTTCCTCCAACTTACCTCAGCTCCAACCTGCAGTGGCTGATACTTTTTCAGCTGGACACTTCTGCCCTGTTGCTCTATCCTGCTCCGTTTGTGTGGGCTCACTCCACTCCCCTACCCTGCCCCCAAATCCCAACTGCCCCCCAGTGGTCCTACATTTATTACTCATCACATACCCCCTCCCACTTACATCACCCAATCCCATCACTAGATTACTCCACCAACTTTTTCCAAATATACCCCCCCCTCCACCAACCTTACATTTCAAGCTAAACTCCTTCCCACCCACCTGCCTTACATACTCTAGCTAACATACAAACCTTTTTGCTCTTTCACCACTAATCTAAATCTAATCTCTCTTTCTACAATGCCTTCAATTCCTACTACAATCCTTGCCCCTACATTACTCCTAGCCCTCATTCTTCTATCACTATACCATTCACCTCCTATACAAACCTTCACCTAAACCCTCCATATCCACCTCCACCACCATACCCTACTAATCACTACCACAATATATCTGCCTCTATAACTCCAGTTTACCCCCCTCTCTATTAACATTAAAACTCTTCCAAGTCCCAAATAAATTCCACAAACCTAAAACCACCCCCTACCATCCTACCCCTAACAAACTAAAACATACTAAAACTAAAAAACTTACTCACCTTCTCTCTTTCCTCTGCCTAGCAGGCAACATTCATCCAAACCCTGGACCAAACATGCCTCAAACAAATAACCAGAATTTCAACAACAAACCAAATTGTAAAGATCTCAAATTTCTCACCATCAATGCCCTAAGCTTAACTAATAAAATTACCCTCTTCCATGCCTGGCTAAACCATAATTCACCAGATATTGTAGCCATCTCTGAAACCTGGTTAAAACCACACATAACCAACAATGAATTCCTTCCCCCCCGGTTTTCAATCTCTCCGATCCGATCACATAAATAAAAGAGGTGGTGGTGTAGCACTAATCTACGCTAACCATGTATCCATCACTCCTTTCCCAAATGCTATCCCTTCCTTTTATAATGCTGAACTAGTAGCTGGGCTCCTAAAATTAAATGACCATAAAAGCATCTGCATCATCTCCCTTTACATTCCTCCTGGAAACAACACCACTATCTTGGAAGACATCCTCTCTTGGTCCTCCTTAAATATTAAACATGAAACTTATATTATGGGAGATGTAAATATTAACTGGCAAAAAATTAGTGACCATAATCCCACCTTATCTATCAACCTTTTCAATTTCACACAACTTATAAACTATACCACCAAGCCCAACAAAACTAACCTCACAGGCTCCATCCTAGACTGGATCCTGGCGTCTCATCCAAACCGAACCTCAACATCTGGCATTATTCCAGACCCTCTAGGAGACCACCTCCCTGCCTTCACCTATAGAACAACAACTTCTTCCTCCTTCTCCCACAAACACTTACACACTCGCAACTTAACCAACTTTAATCCCTCCACCTTCTCTGACTCCCTCAAATTCACTAACTGGAACCCACTAAAAACCCTACCCCTGGACGAAGCCGTTGATTTCTTCAACACCATATTCCTTACTATCCTGAACTCCCTAGCTCCAATTCGTACTAAAAGAGTCAAAGCCAAGACCGCCCCCTGGCTTACTAAAGAAACCAAACAAATTATGCAACAAAGAGACACATCCTGGAAAAAATATCTCCAACATAAACAACCTGAATACTTACTTAAATACAAACAATTATGAAACCTTGCCAAAAAACATGTCATATCAGATAAAAAGTCTCACTACAACCTCTTACAAATAAATCATGCAAAAAACCCCAAACAATTCTGGAATTCTATTAACTCTCTTCTTAAGCCGGGCACAACAAACAACCCTTGCCCTGATACTAGCAAATCTGACCAAGACATTGCCAATCTATTCAACTCCTTCTTCACCTCTTCTATTGCTGAGCTAACCAAAACCTTCCCCAACAACACCCCCCACCCCCCACTTCCCATGACTCCACATCCTCACTATCCCCTCCCCTACCTTTGAACTTAAACCTGTAGCCACCCACTTTATAAAGAAACTTCTCTCCAAACTTAAACCTTGCACAAATGCCCCACACAACATCCTCTCCCCTTCTTAAAAATTGCCACCGACAGTATTGCTTTCCCTATTAGTATCCTGATAAATCGATCCCTTCTCGAATCTTATGTACCCAAACTATGGCTCTCTGCCTTTATTCTCCCACTCCACAAAGGTGGCAAAACTTGTAACTTCTCTAACTTCTGCCCAATAGCTATCCTCTCTCCTATATCAAAACTCCTCAAAAAATGCATCCACCTGCAACTCATGCAATTCATAATCAAACACCAGCTGCTCTCTCCTACCCAACACAGTTTCCGTCCTGGACATAATACTAACACAGCCCTTCTCTCCTTCTTACACTCTGTCAATTCAGTTCGAGACTCTGGTAACTTAGTTTCATCTGTTCTCTTAGATCTATCCAAAGCTTTTGAAACCATCTCCCACTCCCATCTATTAAACCACCTAGCCAACCTTAACATCTCCCCTAAAACCCTATCCTGGTTCTTCAGCTACCTCTCTGACAGGTCCCAAGCTGTGAAATGGGGCCAAGCCTCCTCCAGCTTCCTTCCTACCCTCACAGGAGTTCCCCAAGGCTCCATACTTGGCCCACTGCTATTTAACATCTTCATTAATGGCTTCCACAAAGCTATTCCCAATACCAAAATTGTCCAATATGCAGACAACTCTACTTTGATCTGCTCAGCCCCAGCCTTAAAGAACTCCAATCTCTAACTCAAACCACCTTCACAACCACTGAAAATTGGATGCATTAAAATCACCTCTCACTTAATGCTAAAAAAACTAAGATTCTTCTTTTCACCCACTCAAAATTCTCCACCACCGAAAAACAAACTCATTTCAAATTTCTTGCCTTAACAACTCCAACATTAACACCGTTCCCTCCGCTAAGCTCCTAGGGGTCACAATCGATGAACACTTAAATTCAACACCCATATCCAACTTAACATCAAGAAAACCCATATAAAACTCAGCCTACTGTACAGAAATAGTCACTTCCTCTCCCCCTCTACCCGACTTACCTTAGCCACTACATATCTCCTCCCATCTCTTCTATATGGTGCCCCTTTGCTTACAAATCTATCTTCTACCTTAACCTCTAAACTGGAAGTATGCTACAATAAAATTTCCAAATTTGCTGCTAAGGCAACTTCACCCTCTCATCACTGAACATCCCTACAAACCCTAAATTGGCTTGAACTCCCCAATCAACTAGACTACCTCCAAATTGTCTCAGCCCACAAATTAATCTTTCAACCCACCCTCTGCCCCGCACTATCCAATATCCTCCAACCTTACACCCCCCCCCCAGACCCCTTAGATCTTCTAACCAAAACCTCATCTCTATCCACAAACCCAAACACCCAGCCGGTCAACTTTTACTCTCCTTTTCCCTTGCTAAAAATGGAATGCCCTTCCCTTCACACTGAGGACCTGTGACAACCTACACTCCTTCAAAAGTAAACTCCTCTCCTACTTGCATACTCACTGAAAATGTAACTGCACGCTTCACTCTATACCTGCCAAGCTCCCCTCTTCGTTCTCACCTGGCTAACCTTCATACCTTCCATATTTGTCTTACATTGCTAATGTAACTAACAATTTCTCCCATCATTATGCAATTTGCCTATCATCCTCCTGCACTGTTTCTATAATCATCCAATGTTTAATTTGTATGTAAATCAATTTATCTTTTGTAATTGTGTGATTATTATGTCATGTAACATTGTATTATGGAGCTTTTCTCCCCGGGCCTCCACTGAAAATGGGCTTTTAGCCCAGTGGACCTCCCCAGTCACCAAACTGGAATAAATAAATAAAAATAAATAAATATTACAGGATAGGACATTCCATATCCTTACCTACACAATGCACCAAAGCTCACTGTTGTGAAAAGGAACTTGGATGTGAAGACATTTTCTGTACATGCAGTCAGTAATATCAGTGGATCCCACTTGTCTTTATTCAAAGCAAAAATATGATCTTTAACCACAGAAATTTGGTATTTGTGTGATATCAGAAAGGTAACTTATGTGGTCCTAATAGATACAAAGTGATTTGTTCTAAAATCAAATAATTTGTTAATACTTTTAAAAGGGAGTACTGAGAGCTGAAAGAAACATAAAGGTCTCTTGAGCTAAGTGTCTTTCTGAAAATATCTTCCTAATGCAACCATACTATAAAAACTGAGTGCAAATTGTGCATTATTACCTGTACATGAAAGTATAACCTGATACGTTTGTAAAATTTATTGAAATAATGGTGCTCACAGCATTCTGTTTCAATAATATGTCTCTAAAAATTGCACTGAAGCTCTAGTTACCAGTTAATAAGAGAACTACAATCTTTGATTTGACATGGATTAATATAAATATAGCTTTGTAGGGATAGGGTAGCACAAAGGAGTGACAGGATTCATAAAATAACAAGCAGAGATAAAGCAGTGCATGGAATTGCAGGTTGACATTGTACTGAATTAAGGTGGCCAAAAATGAAATCCACTACCAAATGATGTTTTACATTTCAAGACTAACATGGAAGATGTTTGTAAGTCTGGCCACTGCATTAAGTAAGTGACAGGAAATAGTTGATGGCATGATGATCTTTTAATGATGAACCCATCAATTATCATTATCCATTTTGTTCCAGCTTTCATTTTCACATTTCAAACCCATTGCCGGTATTATAATTATAATTAATGGTATTAAAACAATGATATTAAATGACAATTAATGAAAACAATGATGTTTCAAAAATGATGACTAGCTAATGGCAGTTTTTTTGTCATCATCATTTTTCTTGACTGGAATCAAAATTGATGCATTACATGTTTTTCTTGTTACATTTTTCTATTATGAATAATTTCATAAATTACTAGTAGTGGTTCATTCAGCAGGAAAACACATTTATTTTAGTTTTAGTTACCCTAAAACCTCACTTCTTAAAGACCGGACTGATTTGTATAACTTTGTTCAGTGATGGAGGCTGCCATTAATGGCTCCTGCTCCTTTAACATTTCTGACAATTTTCCCTTTCCATTAAAGATAACTCCCCAGATTCACTAATCTTTCATGCAGGACTAACTTAGTCCTGCACGGAACAGCCAGTTTAGGAGCATGATGGCAGTGCATCATGCATATCAATAAAGTCGCACTGCCTGACCTCCTAGGCTTACACGGAGCATGTACGAGTGCAGGGGGCGTGTCTGAGAACAGAGCTCTTAGAATAAACATGCTCCTGCAATGTAGAACACCAGAAAGTGGAAATAAATGAGTGAGACCACTCATAGGTGTCTGCATATCCCCACCAACAGTCCCCCATGTGTAGAACAGCAACAGTACAGATAAATAAACTGAAGAAACCCCTTTATTTTTTTGTAAAAATCCGAGTACAACTAACCGTAGGTGCACTGGTGTGCCCGTCGCTTAGCTACAGTTAAAGCGGCTCAAAAGGCTGAAGAGGATAACAAGGAAGATATATGCAAATGAAGCAGCACAGTAATAGTGTAGTGGGCAGAGCATCCACCTAATGAACAAGCATTCCCGGTTCAAGTCCCACTGCAGTACATACCACTTTCCATGTGAAATCTGTATATGAACATTTTATTGTTGTATAACCTACTAAATAAAATTTAAATGTGAACTGAAGTACTGCATTAAATGCACATGTGGAGTGTCAGTGTCATAATGAATAAGGCACTAGTAAGCATGTTTAAGCACAAATAAGCAGTAGTAAGCATATATAAGCACTAGTAAGTGTGTTTAAGTGTGTTTGCATGGGGGTAAGCAATGCCTACATTGATTAAGCAAAGTAGAAGCTAACTGAGTGTAAGAAACTGTAACCGGAGGTTAGCATTGCTTAGCTTCACGCAAACCCGCACACACCCACGTAGAACTGCTTTAAAGTCCCTTAATCACTCTGTACCCAACGGCCTGCATTCTGCCCAGCAACAAAATAAACAGCCTCTACAAGGCTCAAACCCAGGACACTATAGTCACAGTAATTAACCACTAAGCCATCATAGCAATACATACCAGTGAGGTTTCAACAAACAAATCCTCAACATAGGAAAATCAAACTGAACATGTGAAATGAAACTATGTACAGTGTGATGTTGTATAACCTGCTACATAACATAAATATGTGAAGTGGAGTACTGCAGTAAGGCGAGATGGGAGGTGTTATTGTAATAAAGTGTTGACTTGCCCAGGACCCCATACAGTGTATGTACACATGAATCACAGATACCAGACACATATATAACATGTAACAAATGCTAAATCAATGTCAAAAGGAAAATATAATGCTAATTAGATATTAAGCAATACTAAGCATTGCACAGGTCAGCTTACATGGTGTAAGCAATGTGTAGGCCGGCTAACTCAATCTGCCCAGTGGTATGCCCCTTTAAGCAATGCCAATCTTGGATAAGCAGGTGTGCCCTTAGTTTAGCCTTTTCAAAACCATCCAATCACAGAAATGTGTGGGAAATCAGGCATATTTAAACCCCACAGGCAGGAATTCATCCAATAACTGGTTGCAGCTTCCTACTGTAGTCAGAATGGCCAGAGTTTGGGAAGGCACTCGATTTAGAGCACAGCGCTGGGGCAATAATAAGTTGAAATACATGGTGTGGCTCCTGGTCAAACACCATGAGCAGAGACTCCTGCAGAGCCATTACCAGGGCTCCCAGTATAAAGCAGAGGCCTGGGACAGTCTCGCCCATTACCTCACTAGTGCCACAGGTATCCCCCAGATTGGTGAGCAGGTCAGGCATTACCATGCTGACCTGATGTGGTGTAGGGGGGAGCTACTGGAACAGTGGATCTGGGAGTCCAGGCAGATGGCTGATGCCCCAGTACTGAGTAAGTACCCATTCTACTAAGTATATAATAATTGCCTATCTTGTGTATACTATGGACAGGTATGGCTAAATGTCACTGTATTTCTCTGACAGCTGCAAATGAGCAGGCTGTGAACCAGCAAGCCCATGCTGCTAGGCTACAAAAGCTGCGTCGCAAGACAGGTTAGTAATAATTTTGCATGAGCTGTCATATCCTGTGAATAAAGGTATAACCCATGGAGTGCGTGTGTATACTCTCATTTAATATGTTGTAGTGTTGCATGCTATAAATAGTACTGTTGTATTAAGCAGTGTTACCCACACTGTGGTACACAGATAAAATGTTTAGGAAGGTCTGTATAACAAGTGGTTAGTCATATTGTACAACTGAGGGAGATGTAGAGAGACAACATTGGAAAGCTTTGCACCAATTCCTTGATAGCACACTGTACTGTGATGTTAACTGTAATATTTTTACCACACACAGCAGGGGTTTGAATCCCAGGAGGGGGTATGATTATGCATACAACTTACTAAGCATAATCATACCCCACAGGTGTACAGAATGTGCGAGAATGTCCAGATAGAAATCTATATGCATAATTAGAACCAACAACTGTACAGATTTTGCTAGAATTTTCAGATAGTAAGAAGTAAACATAATCATAATCAACTGTACAGACTGCATCAGAATGTTCAGATAGTAAGCTGTATGCATATCCATACCCCTCAACTGTTCCGATCTTCCCAGCATGTGCAGATTAATGGCCCAAATCTGCTGACTGGTACCCTGTTCCGCTGAGAAATCAGTGTGATGACCTAAGAAATGTAGGCAGTCTGTGATGACATATAACCGATAGTCAAACCTGTACATAGTCAGAGAATGTATATGAAAACAAACCTGTCATTGCAGCATCACACCCAAGGTGTATGAGAGCAATTTGCATAATATGTCGCATTAACACCTGCATCCTGTGAAGCCTCAGACAGTGTATGTACAATAACGGATTGAGTGGTATGTGTATAACATCAACATGGAATCTGGGAGTATGTGTAGAAATTGTCAGGTAGTGTTAAATCTTCTCAACAGCTATAACAGGTAAAAGGTGTAAACTATACGTTAGACACAGTACACGTATACACTAATCTACAAACATACCATTGTATAAAGTAAGGCCAATGGGTAGTGTAATAATACATGTAAGAGACAGATCACTGCAGTGACTAAGAAGGTTGTGAAAACTACAGTGATATATCAGTTGTTAATTGAACTCTCTCTCTTACCCCCATCATATGTGCAACATTAGCCCAATTATACACCTCAATGGGTATGTTTACTCCCCAAACCTATGTGGGAACATATGTCCTATTGGTTCATAAATATCCACATTTGGTTCTCTGCATGTGCCATGTTAAAATACACCCATATTGGTGGCCTGTTGCCATAAATAAAACCTGCATGCTGTTGTAATGGCCACTGCTGTTCCATATGTGCATGTATTCTGCTCTCTATACAACTGGTTTACATTTGGTGTCTTGGGTTAATGGGTATACCTATTCATGCTGTTATAACTAATCCTGAATGCTGTTGACTATTACTAACCCATATCTGTCCTTAAACTGCAACACCACAGCTTGTATGGGAAGGCCGGTCCCAGCGGCCCCACCTGTCCCACCTCAGCTGGCCATGGCACCGGGCACCAGCACATCTGGGGCCCAGCCTGGGACCTTCTCCTCTGTAGGCCCTGCACCACCTTTTGGGTGGAACCGTCACAGGGGATGGGGCATGCACCCCCCAGAAGTGGAGGCAGAGAGGAACCTGTCACCCAATGTCAGGTCTGGGCCGTGGTGTGTAGGGAGATTGATGGGGCATTTTGAGACCAGCTACACCAGCCTGAGGGCCGAGTGGTGCAATTAGAGGGTAAGCCTGCCCCTCCTACCCAGCCCCCAGCATGGCCACCTTTGGGCCGTGAAAGGGCAGTGGTGAATGCTCATGGGTGGGGACCTCAGTCCCACTGTTTCAGTTTGGGCACTCATGGGCTTGTGACTTCCAAACACCCCTCCTCATCCAAGCTGTTTACCCACCACATGTGTCATATACTGCTCCTGTATGCATCTTGTTTGTCTTGTCTCTTAACCTACCCAGCCTACCTCACCAAATATACCTACTACCCCTCCCCAACATCCCACTCTCACCTGCAAAAAAAAGGGCAATCTGTTCCCACAAAAAAATCTCACCCCATACATAGCTGTCCATTTTACACGTGTCCACTGGGCACATGTAACCTGGTCTAATTGGCATCACAACAAATATTGTTGTCCTCATCCACTCCCAGGGGTTTGAGTGTCCGAATCTACCTCCAAATTCAGTTCATATGCATAGATGCTGCTGTAGAAGAAATGGGCAGCTATGGACCTTCCTTACACCCTTCCTGCACATCCCTGGCTATTTTCCCTACTGTCTTTCCCTCTTTGTGCCTCTTTTTTCACCACTTTCCTATCAACCCCTTTTTCTTTTCTTTTAAAGAAATTAGCATGTGTGTAAGCAGGAGTAAGCACTTTTAAGCAGCAGTAAGCAGGTTTTAGCATGTTTGCACAGGGGTAAGTAATGTCTACACAAGTTAAGCAATTCAGGAGCTAACTGAGTATAAGAAACAGTAACCGAAACTTAGCAGTGCTTATTGTCATGCAAACCCATGGAAATCCGCTTACAACTGCTTGAAAGTGCCTTAACCACTCTGTATCCAATGGCTCTTGTTCTGCCTAGCAACAAAATAGCCTCTGCTAAGCTCAAACCCAGGACCCTGCACACCATAGCCAAAGTGATTTACCACTAAACCATGTCAGATATACATAGCCCCGATGTATTCAAAACATATCAATCAGGCCAGTCATTCAACAGTACAGAGAATGTATTCCAACATGTAGATGTATGTGTGTGAGTAAATATATTAATATCTATATGTCTACATCTACATGTCTAAATATATACGGCAGGTTTTTTATATACATATATATATATATATATATATATATATATATATATATATATATATAGGTATATACAGACATACATCTGTAGAAAACAATGGGGAAATAACAAAAACATATATGTCCACATGCAACAGTAATGGGGTTGAGAGGCCCCAAACAATATACGTCTTGTACAAATAGGTAATCCCCCCCAACAGCCAAACACGTCCTCCCTACAATACACTACCAAGTGTTGCAGATCCCATAACCAGGACCAGACACAACATGGCCATCCCCAGGATACATGTACACAGATATATATATATGCAGGTACAGTTATACATATATATCTATACATATATATAGATATATATCTAACTACACATACACACACAGATATGTACAGTAAGATACATATGTAGTACGTTCACACAATATGGAGCGGCCAGTATTCCTACAGTTACTACCTTACCAACTGGAGACTGTATGAGCCACCCATACAAATGACATTCATTGCCTGCAACATATACCCACAGAGATATCAAAGGATATAACACCACACACAGGTGTGCACAATTTGGAAATCTTTATTTGTGTACTATGACAGCTCTATATGCCATGTCATATAGCTGTTTAGACACTGACATCCATATGAACAGAGTAATGCAACTGTGAAACAGTTATACTAATACAGTAGTCTGGAACGGTTGACATATGTTGCTGTCCAGGCGGAGGCCTTCAAGTAGTATAATAGTAAAGACAGACTGGGCCACAGCAAACCAAACAATCAACAGTACATAATGCATATGTATCGTTCAACAGCCTCTATCTACACTCTGTACACAATCCCTAGGGGGTAAAGATCCCAGTTGACACAATGAGATGTATCAGTTACATGAAGGCATACCTGACACCATCACAATCACAATGACAAACAGAACATTCTGTATGGCAGGAGGCAGTAGGCCTGCATTTACCCAAGGTGGATTGTATGGTAATGTACATCCAGATACCTTAAGGCAGCTTGCCCCTGATAACCACACATGTTGTAACAGCCTAGGTTTGTTATGGTGCACCCCCCCAGACTCAATAATACTGGGCCATATACCACTGTTACATACACTGGCCTCTGGAGTGCATTAGGACACACATGTATTGTGTAGGTGAAGCCCACACATATATGGCCCCAACCCCCCAGTATGTGTGGGGGACACAACAGTAGTGGAGTGATGGCAGGAATAACAGCATGATATACACACAGCCCACTACATAACAACCCCTGACAGCATGTCATATGTGCAAAGCCTGGTATGTAGGCGGAGGATAGAGGCTGGAACACAGGCACATATGTGTGAAACTGGTGTCATACACTAAGCAATATATGTATATGTGTATATATCTATATGAATATATGTATAATTTTATATACATATATGTTCACCCTATGTCCTGAACATGGAGTGGAGCCCTACCTCAGCCCCAGTAGTCCCAACCTCTCAGTGCAAGGGGATGTCAGGTATGTATTGCAGGCATATTTGTAAACATTTGCTACTGTAATAGGGATTGTTTTCACAGAAATGGTGTGTGTGGGAGGCCACATCTGCTGTTAACATATGCGCCATTGGCTACTGACAGACATCCTAAGGACATTATAGTGCAGTGCCACTGCTAGCACAGTAATGCCCCTGTGGACTACAGCTGAGATATGGCCAATATGTGTGGACAGTCTGACACACTCTGGTCAGTCCAGGGGTATACACAGAACCCCTTCATGCAAGACATGTGGACCAAGCCTGACAATGTGGATGTTAACAGCCATGTAGATGGGTATATCATGCAAATACTGGTATATATTTGCCCCATAGGTTATGCATTCATTCATCCCTGTCTGTCCTGACACATAATAACCGCTGGTACAGAGGTGCTATGGCCACATACTACCCACTAGTTAGTGACGGACATCTGTACAGTATCCCACTCCTTTGTCTGACATACATGACTTTTATGGTGGCCCAGCAGCAGGACATCTGGCAAGTATCTGGACATGACATCTCACTGGGTAAGTACAGTAACCTGCTAGGCATGTAATAAAAAACAGTGCAGGCTACAGGCAGACTGACTCAACACTGGCCTACACCTTCTATGTGGGAATACAATATGTACCTGCATAGATAGCAGGCTCTACAGGCATGTCACATCACAGAGTAACAGACGTCTGTGTGAAAGTGCATAACCACAACCAATGTGAACACAGCCACAGCCACATATGGGAAGCTAATGTAATATTACAGTATAAGGACTGTCTGATCAACACCATCCTCATATGTGTCACTCACACACCAACCCTACATAAACTGTGCTGCTACACAGTGTGGTCTGATGCCTGTCTGTGTTTGCCGCTACAAACATGTAAGCTGATAGTGTGACATACAGTGGAGCAGCATGTAACATCAGATAGAACAGGACCAAGAACAATTACATCTACCACAGTCTCTACACAGGCCAAGGTACATATTCACTATACACACACTGTCGACAATTACCAGAATTACACATACCTCAGTACTGTACACACAGCCACAGAATGCCCACGCTATGTCCTCATATATAATACATAACATGTGTAGCAGTGTGACATCTCACTGGCTTGTTATCAGATATGCTGTCAATGAATATGGTGTACTGAACATATGCATCCCCTACTGCAAGACATATGTACAAAGGTTGACGGAGTTGTGGCTGGAGGCACAAACACAGGGCCAGTATTGACATGTTGCTGTGATAATCTCATACCTTTACTGTCGTAACAGGGTTTTTTGCAACATATGTCCTATGAGGGATATGAAGTCAGTAACTCTCCTGACTGTCACCATCTACTGACTGCAATCCTCACACTACCTTCTGCAGTTGACAGATAGGTGCTCTGTGGGTAATACAAGGAACACAAGACACTACACACTGCCCAGTCTGCAGATGACCCTACAGATGGGGTTTCTTTATAAACATAGCACTGACATGACAAGTATTAACACCTGTAGGACAGTCATATCCACACACACCCTGTTAAGCCAACATTACCCCAACTGCAGTATGGCAGCAGCACTTACAGTCTGTAGTCAAGACAGGCACATCCCCCTTCTGTGTGTTGGCTTGTTTTCAAAGTGTATATTGTCAGAGGTAAGTCCCCAATCCATCTGTGATGCTGTTTTACCAAACAACAGATCTAGTTCTTGCTCAAAGTGAATGAAAAGGCCCAACACCAACATGATGTTCCTAGATATTGTGTGTTTCCATGCAATTGGCTATGGGAATGTTACCACAGCTGTTCCGCATGCAGTCAGCTAGAGGATTGCTGCAATTCATGCAGAGACCATCAGCTGATCATGAGCATCACTGATAATTCACATGCTGTTGCCTAAGCAAAGCAGGTGTGAATCTCTACATCCACCAGAGAGGGAGTGAGAGAGGCAGACAGAGGCAAAGATAAGTCAGAGAGGGTTGGAAGAGTAAAATGCAAGCATGTTTGTGTCACACACCTACCAGTCCAGGGTATCAAACCACTGACTGACTATGTACTGCTATTATATGTTTAAGCAGTCATTGGATGCGCCACACACATTACATGTTGAGGAGTCCTCCAAACGTATATGGGATGGTGAGTGACATCTGCAGCAGTGATATGATAGCTACATGGTAGGTCTAGTACACGTGCGTGTCCGCATGAACAGGTGTCAGCATCAACACAGCCACACTCTCACAGGGACACACACACATTGACACACTTGGCCAGGCCAGGGATACAACTCATCACTAGTTAGATTGCCACAACACAGTACTGTGCAGGTATCACATGCACTGCAGGGGTTATACAGAGGTTATATGAGCAAAGGGTATGTGGAGGTGTCTGACATCAGACAGCATGCTTCAGTATTGCAATGGGGGTTGTATGGGTGTGAATGTGGTCATAGGCAACATACAACACACACAGACACAGGGTGCCAGTACTGACATACATGGGTGCATTGCTTCATGAGTGTGTAGTGGTCGACTGTGCCAGATGGATATACAAGGCTAGGTGATGGGTATACCTTGGCATCAGGTGACATGACAATGGTCTGCAGTGTGGCTCAGGGGATTAGTGTCTGATTTCTCCACACAGCTGGGTATTGTATTCACCATCCAGTCACCTGGGTAACCATTGTGTGTGGGCAATGCTGTGCATTGCTTGCCATGTATGTGTTCCTTAGTCCATGACATGGGCAGTGTCTGGGATGTGCACACCTCCCACATGCATGTACAGTGACATGTGGAACCATACCTGGGGGGTCTGCCCCATGTTATGTACACAGATTGTTATCATCACATGTGCCACTCCTGACCTCTTGTGGCAGGGCGTGCTCATGGACAGTCCTTTGTGGATCACATTAGATGGCACCACAGATTTGGTAGGCATCCATTGGGGATCATAGTGAAGGTTCTTTGTCTTCAGTTATGTGCCTATTGTACTGATGGACAGGGTGCCATGCCCTGTGTAGCCCACTGCAATCACACCATGCTTGCTATTTGTGAACAGTATGCAGGGTACTACCAAAATAGCAGCAGTTGTCTAGGCAAGTGTGTTTGTGTGTGAGACACAGATTCGTAATGTACTCTGTGTAATACTAGGGTTGATTACTTTGTTCACCAGGCCTTGTATCACATGTAGGGGTGTGGATTGGCACCGCAGCATCTCAGCTTATTGACATCTGTCATCCTTGTAAGGTGGACATTCTGACATATAATATGTCCACCATATAGGAAAATTACAAAACCAGTTCCTCAATGGGTCCAAGTGTTACACAGTCACAGCCACCTCCACACAGGTTACAAATTACAAACACACACAGTTGTCATGGCTGAGATTAGACCTCCTACCTCAGTGGTTTGTAACACTATAGCATTATGCAGTCATAGGACGCGCCACATAGATTACTGGGACATTTTCCCCCAAAGGTGTATTTCACAGTTGATGATGTCAGCAGACTTGCCAAAGTAAGGCAGTGGAGGTTGTAGTGCCTGTGAATAGCCTCAAAGGCATTTCTCCCCACTCTGACAAAGGAATACACACAAACATTCACGCTTACAATGTCTGGGAATAGAACCCCTACCTAACTAGTTTATAACACTCCAGCATTACGCAGTTATAGCACGCACCACGCAAATTACTGGGGTATTTTTTCTCCAAAGGTGTATTTCACAGTTGATGATGTCAGCAGACTTGCCAAAGTAGGGCAGTGGAGGTTGTAGTGCCTGTGAATGGCTTCAAAAGCATTGCTCCCTACACTGACAAAGGAAAACAAATCCCAAACCCAGGACCTGACACTACATGGGCAAGGATGTTAACAGTACTCCATCCTACCTGTATACTGTCAGGCTGGTATTGGTAGCATATCATGCAGTACAGTGTGGCTACCATTGGGGGCGTACAATGTGGACCCACTCAACATTTCTTAGATTCATATACACAGACACATATATGCAGATACACACACACACACACACACACACACACACACACACACACACACACACACACACACACACACATATATATATATATATATATATATATATATATATATATATATATATATATACACCTATATATAGATATATATGTAACTATACATACACACACAGACATATGTATAGGGATATACATATGTAGAGGGTGAACACAATACGGTACAGCCACTATGGCTTCAGTCACCAGCATACCACATGGACACTGTATGAGCCAAACATACAAGTGACACCTGTTGCCTGCAACATGTACCAACAGACAAGTCATGGGATATAACACCACACTCAGGTTTGCATACATGGGGAAGCTTTGTTTGTGTACTACTACAGTACTTTATGTCATGTGATATAGCTGTGTAGACTCTGAAATATATTTAATCAGAGTAATGCAACTGTCTAACAGATGAAGATATACAGTATTCTGGAAAGGAGTAAATATGTTGCTGTCCAGGCTAAGGCCTTCAAGTAGTACAATGGTAGACACAGACTGGACCACAGGATAACAAGCAATCAACTGCCAGTAATGAAGATGTACAGTCCGGTAGCTTCCATCTACAGTCTGTACACAATCCCTACGGGGTACATACTAAAGTAGATACAATGGGATGTATCTGTGATATAAAAAGGCATGACTGAAACCATCACAATCACACTGACAAACAGAACAGCCTGTATGGCAGGGAGCAGTAGGCCTGCATTTACCCAAGGTGAGTTGAATGGTAATGTACACCCAGATACCTTCAGGCAGATTACCCCCTTTACCCCTCAGTATTCACTGGTGTCAGTGGCATCTGTTCATACAGGACATGTGTATACAGCATGGCATGGCCTTTGTGGGTAACATTTGCTGGCTTGCCAGTTGTAGCAGGTGTCCATTGGGGAACATAGCAATGGAGCACTGTATGCAATGCATTGCCTATTGTAGGGATGGCACAGGGTGCCATGTCTTCTTTACTCCACTGCAATCACACCATGGTTACCATCTGTGGGCAATAAGCAGGGGACTACCAACTTAGTGGTTTGTTGCCTGGCCAGGTGTGTTTGAGTCCTAGACATGGGGTAGAGAGTGTTTTCTGGGTAATACAGATGTTGCCTATATTGTTCCCCATGCCCCAATGTCACATGTGGGGGTATAGATTGTGTACCCCAGCCACTGTGATGTTTGACATCTGTTATGCTTGTAAGGTGGACATTATGACATTTAATAGGCCCAACATACAGGAAAAGTGCTTTGCTTCATGCTATACACAGGATACATATGAAAAATGTACACACACACCAAAAGTCTCACAGTTGCCATGCCTGGGATTAGAACCCCTACCTAACTATTATAGTACAATAGAGCATTACACAGTTACAGAATGTGCCATGGAGATTACTGAGATACTCTTTCACCAAAGGTGTATTTCACAGAGAATGACATCAGCAGGCTTGTGAAAGAAAGGCATGGATAGGTGCACTGACTGTCCTCAAAAGCATTGGGCCCTACACATATGCACAAACCCACACTTTTCATGAATGGGATTAGAACACCTACCAAACTACTACAGCACATTAGAGCATGATGCAGTTAGAGAATGCACCACAGAGATTACTGGGGTACTCCTTCACCAAAGGTGTATTTCACAGGTAATGACATCAACAGGCTTGTCAAAGAAAGGCAATGACAGGTGTACTGACTGGAAGTCTACCAGGGGCAGTTGTGTACAGTGATGGACATTTGCACATCATATGTTTTTGCAAAATGGAAGTTTTCTGTGTGGGACAGGCCTCATGAGAGGGGAGCTGTCTGTCACTCTCTTCCCACATCTATTATGTGTATGTCTGGGCTGTTATAGTGTGCTGTCCTTGGATATATGTGCATATTCTCATCCGTTGTGTGTGCAGAGCATGACTGATGTGTAGTATGGAGTGTTTGCACAGACATCTGTGACTGACTGCTGTGTATAATCCACAGTTGTTTCGAGACATGGGCTTCATTTCTCTAAGTGTGTGAGTATGCTCAGTATGACCCTTCTGTAATTTTTTTTCTGACATGGCCTTCTCTTCTGTGAACATACCCAGTATGAGTGTCTGTATTGCATGCATGACTCCATTCCAGGTAGGTTGTATTCCAGTGCAGGCATTTGTAATTTACAGGATATCTGCAGGATATCTGTTGATTGGTTGACAATGTGGGTTGACATTGGGCAAAGGATAGTGAGACTGTTGCTAATTGTGTCTGTGGTGTTTCTGCTATATGGTTTTGATGTTGGCAGGGATACTCAGTGATAGGTAGTATTTTACACTCTGCTTTATGCCATCAACTACTGATAGGTATACATCTTTTCTGGCAGTAGGTTCCTGGGGATTATAAGTTGAATGCAGCTTTGTCCAGTATTGTGGTGTGCAACCTACATATTCTTGAACATTCATGTAATTCTGGCATGGAAACTGCAGACACTTGCTGAGGGGTCTGTGTATATGGTCCAGCACCTTGGTGCTGTTTTGGCTGTGGGTCCCATGCCTGTACAATTATCACCATGACAGGATGGCCATATTGTGCTGTGGCCATACCTCACAGCTATTCAGACTCATTGAAGTTATCCAGAGGCAGGGCTTATTATTCTGTTCATTATCCTTTCACAATTTGGTTTGCAAGCAGGTTTGTGGCCACCCATCCCAGTGTTTGCAGCCATGATAAGTATGTGCACACATCAGGGTTTCACCCTTCACACACTCCATGGTGGCGATGCTAACCCTCCTCTGTTAATCTGTCCTCTTCCTACCATTATGCACTTGATATCTGATAGGTGGGCCTATAGCTGCCACTTCATCCCAGCAGTATGTACAGGTTGGTCCACAGTTCATGCATTGGAAGGTAATGGACATACTACTGGGATTTGTCAACATGTCCTTGCATTTGTGTTCTGTGGACTGTGTTTTGTCATTATGTGGGAGTCCATGGGGTAACACACAGTGGCGGTACAGGAGTGACACAGACCTGTGAAAGAGGACAGTTGGGCATTGGTACTGATGCAGGCTATCTGTAGCAGGCCAGTGCATTATGTCAGTTGTACAGACCCAGGCTGCAAGGCAATGTATTCCCCTGGGGTGACAGGATAGGTGTGCAAGGTGGTGATGGCAATTGTTTCTGTCCTTTTCAATCCATTGGTGTGGATGCTGGCAGGGTGCATATTACAGCTATGGACACACTTGCATAGGACACCTCTTCAGCATGCTGCATTCTGTGACTATTCACATAATAATGTGGGGACCATATTGTACTCATTCACAGCAGCAGAGAGGTGGCCTGTGCTTTACCTGAGGCTGATGTTGGGCCGGACTGGCTGCATGTGTGCTAGGGCCTTTTCCCCTCCTGGTGGCTAGTGGGTGGACACCAGCAGCTTCTACATACATTATACCTCTGCCCTTTGTGGTCTGCCAGTGTTTGCCCACAGTACGTCTTAGTTTCCCATACAATACAACCAACCGATGTGCTGTGAATCTGTATGTACAAACGGAGGGTGTCTCCATTTCACTGTGGAATTGTAAACAGACTCTCTCTATGGTACTTCCACCTGTGTACTGTGTGTATGTCTGGGCCAACACTCACGCCGTTTCCATCTTCCAGATGGTGACAGTAATGACATCTATACAAATCATATGGACTACTGTTGCAACATGTCTTGCTGGGATACCAGTCTGTTTGGCACTGCAGTTGTATGGACTTGGCCTGGTCATCATCAGTACTGACCATTGGACACCAGGACAGACCATCCTTGGCTATTTACTGAACACTTTCACACAGCATACCACTCAGAACTACCTTACACACACAGCTCTGCCTATTGTAGACATACGACTATCCATCTTGCTGATTTGACCAGCGCAGGTACTCAGTGCTCACTTTTATTACTCCCACACATGGCTGGTAATACATTTCTACATAGGGTTGGTGGGGGAACACATTACAACTGTGGAAATTTCCTGCAACCACCTGATATGGCAGGTACTCTATTGGCTTCCACACAACAACCTGACACTCAGAGCTCTGCATATTGTACACTTGCAACATTCCATCATTATAATTGGGGCAGCTCAGGTACTCTGTGCTCTGCTGCTGTGATACCCACACATAGATGCTACTGCTATACTACATAGGGTTGGGGGGAACACCTGACACTTGTGCACATTTCTGCTATACCCACCTGATATTTCAGGTACCCTGTTGGCTCCCACACATCAACCTGACACTCAGAGCTCTGCATATTGTACACATGAAACAATCCATCCTTCTACTTTGGCATGCTCAGGTACTCTGTGCTCACGGTTATTACTCCAACACATGGATGCTAATACATTTCTAAATACGGTTTGGGGGTGGCACACCTGCCAACTGTGGACGTTTGCTTTGACCGCACTGGTATTCCTGGTAGTCTGCTGGCTTCCTTTTAAATCTGTATTCTGACCTATCCTGCAGACTACAGGCATATCAGTGTAGTACAGTTTATAGGTTTTATTAACCTATATTGCCATTTCAGACTTCCTACCCTTCATGAATGGCATCCCACCTCCCAACCTGTTATACTCTGTGTAGGTCTGGAGGGGCGTTGATCTCCATTACTATACCTTGAGAACCTTAGCACAGCCTTTCTTTGTGTTCATCTACACCTGTCCTGCTGGCTGGGTGGGACTGTTGTTGGGTATGTGAACCTCCATGACATGCATGTGTGTGCTCTATGGACACACATTTGGGCCAGCACATGTCCTGCAGTGGGTTTTTTCACCTTGTTTGTTACTGCCTACTTTGTTGACACCAGTATTTGTTATGGTTTCATGCTGCCCATATAGCTGTCCACTATCTGCTGCCATCCCTTTCAGCCACCCAATTCACTTCCTTGCATGTTCACATCTATACCATTGATACAACTAGCAGACCATACTACTGCATTCAGTGATTGATAGGAAGGGTGACTTACCTTGCAGCTGTGCCAATATTGAGGATGGTGCTGGAGGGCTGACTATGTCAGATGCACATAGTACACTCCTATACACATGGTAAAGCACAGGTAGTGTAATTTTAATTTTTGGCATCCTTTTTACTGTATGTGCGAGTCAGAGAGGGTTTCCATTCCCTGGGTTCCTACTGTGTCAGTATGTGTGCTATGCGTTGCCTCTTTGCCAAAGCTAGGGCATACTGTGCATGCCTCCTTCTGCCTACAGGTGCAGGCTCAGGTTGTTCCTCCTCCTAGTCAGTCTGTGCCTGTGCTGGCCTTGCAATGGTAGGGGGGGTGTGGCCCTGCACCATGCTGTTCCTGCTGCAGCTGCTTCCACAGGATCATGTTGTGTAGCATGGTACATACCATGAACATTTGGGTGCATGTAGCTGGAGAGTACTGCAAGGCTCCACCAGATGTGTCCAGGCACATGTCCAGGAACCATGACTTGAGCATCCCAAACACATGCTCTGTTATGATGCTTGTTTGTGTGTGTGCCTCATTATGGAGCTCTTGTTCGGGTGTGTGTGCATTTCTGATGGGTGTCATCAGCCACGGCTCCAGTGTGTAACCAGCATCCCCCACTAGGTGGCCGTATGGGATGTCACCAGTGGCAAATCTCTGGTACAGCTGCGTCAGATGCCAGATGTGGGAATCGTGATAGCTCCCAAGACTTCCAGCACACACATTCATTATAATACCCTGGGCATTGCACACGACCTGGCAGATGATGTAGTGGAAGTCCTTGCGGTTTATGTAAACCCTGCCCTGCTCATGAGGTGGTGCTTTTATGTGTATGTGAGTGCAGTCTATAGCACACACTACTTCAGGGTATTCTGCTATTTGTTGGAAGAGACACATATTGCTGTCCAATGCCTCATGGGTGTTGAGGAAATATATGTGCTCACCGGCATGTGCTGACACGGCATCCAGGAACTGGTGGAGTACCCTGGATGCTGATCCCTGTGAGATCCCCATGATATCCCCAGCTGGCCTTTGGAAGGTACCTGTGGCTTGTATTCTTAAGACTACACATACCATGGTTTCAACTGGGATGGGTTCCCCTCTGTTGGTTCTATGTCTGAGGTGTGGCCGGCACAGCTCAACAATATGCTGTAGGAGGTCCCTGTCCACCCTATAGTGCTCCACTATCTCCAGCTCATGTAGCCCCTGGTAGGTTTCCCTGGGTCTGTACACTCTTCTCCTCCTCCTCACTGTGGGTTGATCATCAGCATTCACATCCTCACCACCCTCAGTCTCTTGCACATACTGGTTTATGATAGCAAAAGCAGCCCTTAACATTTTTTCTCTTGCGATTGTTTTGTAAACTTTCCCCATTCGTATACACCTGTGGTGCAGAGTTTTGGGGAAAAAACAAGTGGGGAAAGGTGTTTGCATAGTTTATAGTTGTGTGCTAGGCTGGGCTGTTGCCTGTGTAATTGGCTGGTTCTGGCTCACCTGCCAGCTATGCTAGTTCACCTTGATTACCTTCCTACTGCTCTTTCCCTTCTTATTGCCTTCCTGTTTAAGTCTTGAGGCATGCCGCTCAAACAGAGTGCTCAGATGTCACCAGAGCTGCTTTTTCCAGGTTTAACCTTTGTTTCACTTGTTTAAAACCCAGTGTGAGCCACGCACACCCACTTACACTTTGTAAAGAGTGTTAGGCTGGTTTAGACACACCTCCTAGCTTAGCTGTGCTCCAATCTGTTTACAGTATGCCTAACACACCTCCTCATGATGTTACCTACCTCCTAGGCTTGCACCCAGCTATTCATACTCTTACACTGTTGGGACCTGACTCACATGTTGGGGAAAACTGGGATTCATTATCCTTCCCCTCATTTGCATAGGATTGCCTGCTAATGCATAGTTACATGTCTCACACTGAGCCTCCCCCCTAAGCAACCAGTACTCACTGACCAGGTTGTCTTCTGCCTGCCATTGACTTGCATGGCAGAATACTGATTTTAGTTAGAATGCTTATTTTAGGTTTATTTTCTTATTTCCCCCCGATTCCGTTTGCCCGCCGCTGCCCTGTGCTTAAACAGCCGAGATCAGATAAAAACAAAAATAAATAAAAGTTGATTTTTTTTTATTTTTTGTATTGTTTGCATTGTCAGTGGCCTTATACTTGGCCATTGGCATGCTTCTTCAATGATATGTAGCCTTTATTTGGAGCTGTCCTAGCTGCATTTTGGATTTTGCAGAAATGTACTCGCTTACTAACCTAGTATATTTCTACAGATTGCACTAGTCTTGCACGGACTTTTGCAAGCTTCCTGGATTGCAAAATCACCTCATTTGCATGGATTTCACCTGCAAATGGGGTAATTTGCATACCAGGGCTTAGCCCATACAAGATTAGTGTGGGAGCGCTTGTGCACACCCCTGCAGGGTGTTCCTAGATTGCACATCAGACATATTGCCTGTGTGGGCTCCTGCACAATCTTGCACTCCTTGCAAGCTTTTGTGAATCCGGGGGAACATCTCATATACTGCAGTTTAATATTTTCAAGCTAGGATGTTCTATTCATTCTTTTAAATATTTTGAAAGGTTTCTATTTTAGTTTTACAAATCCAACTTTACAGAAATGATGGGATATTCTCTTTCTGTCTCTAAATCTGAGATATGACAAACTATGCAGTACATTGCTCACATGCATATTCCTAACTATACTTACTTCCTTCTTTATTCATCATTTGTCTTTCCATTCAAACCATCCTACTCCTTCTGAACACCTACATTTTGCCAACATTTCTCTGGCTCCCATAATTTTAATAACTATAAATAAAATACATTAAAACTATCTGTATACATTTTCCAATCTTCCCCTATAAAACTATGTGCTTATCATGCTTGCTCTGCGTATTTTGGCAACGTGGATGTGGCAATTACTGTCATTAACTAAGTATTCTTTATCTTAACTAGTTGTGCATTTAAGCACTTTTTTAAATTTATATCCTTTCTAAATATTTTCATAATTTTCTAATTGCAAGTTACACCATGTTGTCTGCCCTTGTGTCTGTTTTTTTTTCCCTGCAATTCAAATATTCCTCATGAAAATGAGCACTTGCTCAGCAGGGCCAACCCATCAGGAAAATGTAAATAAATGTATAAATTAATTAGCTATGATTTCTGACCCTCTGCAAAATATGCAGTGGAAGACATTTTCTTTTGCTAATCAGACAGTGTCAAAATGTCATTTATCTGAGACTGCAAATATGGTGAGTCAGTATTTGCTTTTAAAAAAATGATGCTACTCATTTTATTTAGCTTTGACATAATTTTTATTTGATTGTTCACTTATTTAATATGCTTTTGCCTGAAAATAAGTACTAAAACAAAACTCACTTCCAAATGTTCACCCTTCATATAAACATACAGTTACAACTAAAGTTTTTCAGAAATGAAGCAAGGACAAAGGCATAATTTTTTGTGATGAATACATTTATGATAAGCTTACAAGTCTTAAAATATGTTATAGTGGAATGTAAAAATCTTTGTGTGTGTGTGTGTGTGTGTGTGTGTGTGTGTGTGTGTGTGTGTGTGTATGTGTGCACATAATCTCACATGCAACTACACAGACATGGCTGCAGTTCAGACTGTTGAACATTGTTTTTATTAATAGATTAAACTGTTGTGTGTTTTTCAAACATGCATTTTGCTGAATTTAAATAGCAGCTACACATGCAATGAATTTCTATGGAGAATAGTGATTGGAGAATAGACAATCAGCGAGTCTAAGCCAGCAACTTGGTTCTGAAAAAATTAGAACTTGTCAAATTGTAGGTTAGCTTATTTATGCAATAATCAATTTCTGGATGCAGGATATGGTGGAATATGTCTTAACTGTCTAGATTTGAGGATCAAATTTGTTGTTCTTGAGGCAGTTAATCCCACAGTATTCCTCAATTTTATCTCATGGCTTGTTTTGATTGCACCATGGCATGGCATGGCTACCTACAGCAAACGTGTTGAAGATAAAACCCTGTGTGCAGGCAGAAAGTTATGGCTGGTTTCATGTGTAGCCCTGAAATCTTTAAAGAAACATCTGTTTTCTCCAATGCTAAGTGAAAGCATATGAAGTGATATGGTCATGCAGTTGAGGAGTCTTATCTGTAATATGAAGCATTCCCTAACGCTAGCTAGGTGATGTTTGCTGAGTGTAATCATGAGTGAGTTGTACACCAAAGAATAAGATAAGATAAAATAAAATAAAATAAAAAGGGCAGCTTGGAACCTTTGGTTCATCACCATGAGCCATGGTATGCTTCCCAAAAACATGTACTAAAATATTCAGTACCACAGCATGAGACAAGCTGACAAACCTAAGTTTTGTCTGCACCATTTAAAAAATAAGTGAGGATTACCAAAGTGAAATATCTTTCAAAAGTTTTTTTTTTACTTTCTCTGATGGGAAAACCTAATGAAAAGATTTCACTGATATCTTATTTAGTATCAGTTTACAAAATCTAGTTTGGTAACAGTGCTGCTGAGATATTTAATGTATCTATGGGGTCTCAACATTAGCTGAAATGGTCAGCCTGTATACAAACATCATTTGTGCATGTGTGTGTGTGTGTGTGTGTGTGTGTGTGTGTGTGTGTGTGTGTGTGTGTGTGTGTGTGTGTGTGTGTGTGTAGGAAATTCTTTTTAATATATATGGTAGTTAAGGTTTTAATGAATTACTGCACACAAAAGTCCTACTTTCACAGTGTTGTGCTTCTTAGGTAACATTCAGCTGCACATATTCAACTGTTATGTAACTTAGAAACAATAGAAATCAGAAATATCATTGGCTAGATATAAATAATACCAAACAGTGATAAGAAGATAGATTTTGATTTACACTCTCCTGACTTGAGCATGTGAACCCCCAACTCTTCACTTTTAGGTTCAAATCTGGATATTCTAGAATAAATCTAATCATATGACCCATCCTGGCCAAACATTATTCCATAGTTTTCACAGACTAGTGTATGACAATGGACGTATTCTCAAAAATGCTGCTGCATGAAACAGTTTTTACAATTAGGCAGACACTGTCCCTGGCAGCTCATTTTCATCAGTTATAAGTTAGTGTAGCATATACTGTATACCTGCACAGCACAATTCAAATACATGTAGATAGCTGATATCCATGTGATTAGAAGGCTCATAGTAACAGGTGCAGGTAATATTTAGGTATGTTAATGTTGTACTAGCAGAGAGGAAAAGACTTCCTCTATTCATATGTCCTTCATATTAAAAATGATGTTAACATTTCTAATGTGCTTGTAAAATAAATGAAAGTTTCTGCTTCCATTAAATAATATCCTATCCGGATATTATCTAGCCAGCACCTTACCATACTGACTTGTAAATTCACTGCTCATTGTGTATATAATTTATGATAGTATCCTATCATAGATGTCTAACGTGGCAGCAATTAAAAAGAGAGAGCTGTACAAAGGCAGAAAGAGAGAGAGAGGCTGCTGTATTCTAATAAGTATTAATTAACTGGAGAGTTACATAATTATTTGAAGAATGGATCATAAAATCTGTAAGCCTTGGATCATAAATCTATGTGCCTTGTATCATAAAATCTATAGGCCTTGGACCTGCCTAGAAATGAATACCTTAAAGATGTGTTATATGGTTAGACTGAGCACAATACTCCTTTGCTGCATTCTGCAATTTGCAGTAGGTCTATTTATTTATTGTTTTTATAATTGAGTAGGTGAGCTGTACAAGATGCTTCACAGACAATACCCATGTCATAATTACAGTAGTAAATAGCTGGGAAAGAAAGAGACAATATATTAAATATTACAAAATCTAGAGCAGTACATAACCATAATATAATATATGATTCAGGAAAATGTAATAAATTGAATGAATATACGGTATATGTAAACATGCAGGTAGGTGTGTGCATGCATGGGTGTGCCTTCTTTGGAGGTTGGGCATCAGGCTGGCAACTTGGCACTGTAAAAAATCCACTGCCAATCATTAGCAGACCAGAACCCGCTGTGGCGACCCCTAACCGGGAAAAGCCAAAAGACATTAGTTTTATACAGTATATGTAAAACTTCAAAAAATGTAGCTAATTCACTGCTGCTATGAGGCAATAACTGCATGTTATTAATATAAATAATAAACCACATTACCCCAAATCTCCAAAACAAGTATGTTTGTACTCTGGAGATAGATGTGCCTTCAACTTTTTCATAAAGATTTTGTAGCACTAATGTCTTTAGATGGACTATTTCTTGAAGCAGAAGGAAGTTTGTACTAGGGTTTTCCACATGTGGCTAGCAAAAAGGTGTCTTCTCACTTTGATGGTAGTTTTAAGGGCATATGAAATTCACAAACTTTTATTTGCAAATGCTATAAATCAGTTTGTTTCACTTTGCATTATAACTGCATCCTACACAAATTAATTGCCATTTGCTACAGAATGTAGTGACCTTTATTAAATGGAACTTATCAGTATTTCTACATGTAAGTAAATGTGTTACACAATTACCTAAATAATTTAATGAATTTATATCTATTTCTATTGCCTATCTCCCTCTGTGTACGTGTGCATGTGAGTGTATGTGCATGCATATACCCAACAGCACCTGAGAACCTTAGATAGTTGGGAAAGCTCTCCAGACATCTCAACTGTCCCTATTTTGGAAATCATTTTGAGAATTTCTTAGATAATAGTGCCAACATTTAAAATGTGTCTTGAATTTGGGGCCTTTTTCTTAGTTATTTATTACTTTGGTCCAAATTCTGTTGGTAAAAGTTGAGAGTTCCAAGCTCTGCACTCCAGCAGATGGGTAAACTTAGCAAAAAAAGCAGAAAGTGACCATAAAACCAAGACACTTCAATCAAAAAAAATGTAAAATAGTCAGCAAATCAAAATGTAACAACCTTGTAACCGTAACAAAATGATTTCATCTAATTTCACATACCAAGGTTGTTACATTTTGATTTACTGATTTATTTTACATTTTTTTATTAAAGTGTCTTGGTTTTACAGTCGTTTTTTATTTTTTTGCTATTGTTGGTATTTTTTGTGTATACCAATCATATGAAGTAGTGAGTATCATATAGCAAATGGATCAGTAATAGAAAGAGTATAGTTTTCTTTTAAATAAGGTAGATAAAAAAATTATCTTATTCAGGAAAGCCAAATAATGATTGTTGCAAAATCTAAAACACTGTTGACCTCACTATGCCATAATGCACATAATTATAAGGTGATAAAAAAGTATTTTCACTTCCCAGTTCTCTTACGATGAGCCTTTCATGAGTACAGAGCTCATCAGAGGTGTAGGACTGTTTGATTTGTTTCAATATGTTGCAAATCATTTCATTAGATAATGTATTCCCAAGTGGAAAATGTAAGGAAATTAGAATTAAATTGGTATGACTGAACCATTTGAACTGAGACTTATTACTGTAGTATGACTCCTACTTACTGAACAGCCTATAGGCATTCTAATAATATTGTTTTCTGTACCCATTTAATGAAGTTAGGTAAATAATGTGATACCTTAGCTTGTTCTTTAAAGGTCTGGTGAGCTTTAACATTTTATGTGTATTGGATGATCATAAAAATCTTTTAGTAATCTAACGGATCATATCCATGGCACACCTTATATTCAAGAGTAAGGTTCCTATTTGAAAAAAATTCATCCATTGAAAAATAAGAAGGCCTTGTTTACAGTGTAGAGGTTTATCTAGTGATTGTCCACAACAGAGACCCCAGGGTTGGAAAAAGGGTTAACTTACAACAAAAGGGGAGGTGTGGATTTATATGAAGCAGTAGGTGAAAAATATGTGTTTTGAGTGAAATGTGACCAGCCTAAGTAATGCTGTCAAAAGTAAAAAAAGACCACTGGACATTAAATATCTAATTAACATCTGTGTGATACATTGAATGTTTGCTTGGACATCACTCCAAGACTACTCAGCAAGGAAAAAATAAGGTGCATGTATGGTAAAACTTATGCTATGTGAATAGTCATAGAATAACCACTGTGACATCAAGAAGGCTATGGCTGAGCTCTATATATATATATATATATATATATATATATATATATATATATATATATATATATATATAAATATATAAAATACAGCCAGAGTTTCACATATTAAAGGCCAAATCCACTCAGTTATCAACATTTTCTCATCTCTAAGTCCTTTTCCTTCCCTTTAGTTCATCTCATAGAGTGTCATGCAAAGAAAAGTAATACTCCCAAATGACTTCTTCCTGAGGCTGTTTCTGTGTATACCAGTATTCCATCTTGTAAAATCTCGCATTATTTCTACAAGTTATTTTGCATTGTAGTCTGTAACAGGTGGGCTACCATGAATATCAGTATATTGGACTTTTACAATAAAAAAAAAATTAAATAAAGTAATTTGACAGGATACTGTTTCCAGCTGCACGATCTGTTGATAAATGTAAACTTAGGTGTAGAATGCTATCAGTCTTAGATCAGCTTCACAAATCCGACAGAAAATATGGCGTGGAAATACAATTCTAAGTCTAATGAAAATCAGAAAATAATCTTCTCTTTTGACTCTGACATGCATATGTAACTTAAATGTTGTATGTTATCCACTAAAAAATCCAAGCATGTCATCACAAAATACAAATCGACACCTGCCGGTATTAATAAAAAAGTACGAAATCCAAGTGCTGTCTTTGCAAGTGAGTTGTTTGCTCTTAGCACAGTAAATATTGTCTCTACATTGCACTCTGTGTTTCCATAAAATTACATTGGGAAGGAGAAAACCTCTGTAAAATAAAACCTGGCAGCATGGATGCCCCTGTCAGGCTATTTTGGGGTATAGTGCATTAGAAAATAATATTAATAACCAGTTAAATGCATTATAATGCATTTAATAATAATAATAATAATAATAACAATAATAATAATAATAATAATAATAATAATAATAATAATCAGTTAAAATGCATGGACAATAGTGCTTCTAAAAACCTAAAAATTTGAAGATGTTCATTTTTTTCAGTTTTTGGTTATGATCATCCTTTAAGATAATGGGTGTCAGTGCAAGATAGCTGTAAAACCCTGCCAGTTGACAGTGACATATATAACTGTCATTTCATGTATGACACAGGTCAGGTTTGCATCTTTGTGACACCAAGAAAATTCAGGAAAGAATCGCTAGTTGTACTACTCTAGCTTTTATTACTCTCCTCTCTTCACAGAAATGTATATGACTGCTCACCAACTTCCTGTCTCTGCAGCATGGAAGTGTTTCTCTCCCCCTTCACATTTTTTTTTCTAACCAGCAATGCAAGAACTACTGTTCTTCTCCCATTATAATATTATCGAGACCAGTCACTGTATTTACATTTCTACTGAGGAAATTCAGACTGTGCTCACAATTTTACTGAGGACAAGTTTTTCACAATGAACTCTTGTTTTATTGCAGAAGACAAATTAATTCCAATTATTGTCCACGTATGGCAGTTTTTCTTGCTTTTAGACTGTCTGGATGGCTAGCACTTTATTTTGTTATATTTTAGATTTAGTCCACTGCTTTAGCTGTGCTATATCTAAACTTATGAACCATTTTATGTTCGTGTATAGCTGGTTAATGTTTGCTAATGCGTAGCCTCTACTATAAAACTTTTTGTGGAGCTTTTTTCTCAGAATTCTTCTGAAAAGGGGTCTCTCATGTCTCAATTGGATTATCCTGGTATGCAGATTCAAATAAATAAATAAATAAATTGCTGTTATGTTTTCTTTTTTTCTTTCTTTTTTTTGACAAACTGCTAATGGTCTGATGCAATTTGTGTTACACTGGGAAGACTGTGATGGGGATAATAATTTTTTAGTATCTTTTTTATCCTTGTTACCTGGTAAACATTAGTTTTCAAAAATATATGAACAAACAAAAAGCACTGGAAGGAATAGAAAACCACACAGAATAAAATGGTAAAAATTGTAATGATGCTTCCTGATACCTCGGCCCATGGTCTTCAAGGGAATGAATTGTAACATCATCCACCTCCTTTTTAAATCATCCAAATCAATTATTCAATTGAACATATAATTAAATAATTAGCAAATTCACTTTGAATAGTCACAAACTGACACTTGAACACAGTTCCCACCAAAAATGTATATCCTAATATATACCCCCAATTACCTTATGCATTGTGACAAAAATTAACAACATGCATTATACATGAAGCCAACCTCATTTTGTTTCTATTCTTTTACTATACAATACAATAAAATGAAAAAAATCATTATATCCCTGAACACCCATCTCCTTATTTATATTGTGCTCTGTAACAAGTTGTACTACCCATTCATAACTTTACAGAACACAAATATTAACCTCCTGATTCAGACCCTTCAGTCTTAAAGTACCAAAATTAATGATAAACTTTGATTCCGACTGAGATAATTTACTAAGAAAGTCCATTCCCCCAGTATAATTGGGCCTGGGCAAAACACTAAAAAATAAACTACTATCAGAGCTGCTGTGGAAGTCATAAAAATGACTTGCCACTGGACTCTCCAATTTAGCACTCCAAATATCACCAAGGTGCTCCATGATGCACACCTTGGCCATCCTCTTGGTTTGGCTTATATACCAACTAATAGGTGTGCACCCACAACCTATAATATAAATCACCCCATATGATCTACAATTGAAATTATCCATGGCCTTATATCTTTGATTGTTAATAAGTGTCTCCTCTAAATTTCTGACCCTACTACATATCTTTCATCTACCATAAGGGTAACAACCCCACCATCCTCCAACTTTTAATTTTTCCATGTTCAAAAGCTCCTTTAGGTTAAAAAATCTGCTGTAGGACAAAGTTATCCTATCTGCAAATATGTTCGAAAGGGCTGGGTCCTTATATATACCAAGGCCAGAATCACTCCAAAACCTTTCTTAGTGTATCTGAAAATGGGCAATACTTGGTTACAAAAAATAATCTATTATCCCCTACCATATTGGCCATCCCTTTCTATCCAGTAACCAAACTCCCCATATTACCACCATGTGAAGAATGTGCCCTCATTTCATAACCACCACCAAATCTACATTCAGCTTTACTTAAAATATAAACTTTGTATCCCCTGTCCAAAAGCTTCCCCCAGACATTAGAAAATTCATGACATATACTGTATGTTTTTTTTTTTTTTTTGTTTAAACTGCTAATGGTCTGATGCAATTTGTGTTACACTGGGAAGATTGTGATGGGGCTAATAATTTTTAGTATTCTTTTTATCCTTGCTACCTGGTAAACATTAGTTCTCCCATGACTCTGATTGCCCCATTTGTTCCATATAGAGTGAACACTGATCATGGCAAATCCTCAGCCAGGCATCCAATAGATTTATTACCATAGCAAATGCTCCTGTGGCTGAAAAGGTGTTTGCCCTATAATACCTGGCTTATGGTCAACACACTACTATATATATAACTGACACTGACAACAGTGCAGTATGTGTAAAACCCAGTGTGTGGCTCACACACCTGCTTAGGCAATGTAAAGAATGCTAGGCAGCCTCAGACACACACCCTTGCTTAGCTCTGCTAAGCTGAGCCACAGGGCTCCAATCTGTTTACAGTATTCCTGATACACCCCCCTATGATGTCAGCTAACTCCTAGGCTTGCACCAAGCTTTTCCTGCACTTACAATATTGGTTGCTGACTAACATTGAGAAAATCTGGGATTCAGTATCATTCCCCTCATTTGCATAGGACTGCCTGCTGATGCATAGTTACAGGTCCCACACTGAGCCTTCCCCCTTAGCAACCACTATTCACTGGCCATGTTGTCTTCTGCCTGCCATTGAGTATAATGGCAAAATAGTTATTTTGGTTATAATGCTTATTTCTGGTTATTTTCTTTATTTTTCGCCCGATCCCATTTGCGTGTCGCTGCCCCACGCTTAAACAGTTGAAATCAGCTAAAAAAATAAGTTTTTTTTAAACTGTTTTCCATGCCAATATCCACATATTTGGCCATTAGCATGCTTTACACACTATATACACCCTTTATTTGGAGCTGTCATGGCCCCATTTTGTAGTTTGCAGAAATATACTCGGTTACTAACCGAGTACATTTCAGCAGATTATACTAGTCCTGCACGGCTTAAACAGGAAGGCAACGGGAAGGAAAAACATCAGTAGGAAGGTAATCAAGGAGAACTAGCATAGCTGGCAGGTGAAATGTATCAGAATCAGCCAATTACACAGGCAACAGACCAGCCCAGCCCAGAACACTACAATAAACTATGCAAACACCTTTACTTCTGGATTTTCCAACATACTCAACACCACCGGTGTATACAAGCGGGGTAATTTTTACAAACAAAAACAAGAAAATGATAGAGGCTGTAGTAGCTATCATACATCAACATGTGGAAGAGGATGAGGGTGGTGAGGATGAGAATGCTGTCGACCAACCCACAGTGAGGAGATGGAGAAGAGTGTAGAGACCCAGGGTAACCTACCAGGGGCTACATGAGCTGGAGATAGTGGAGCGCTATAGGGTGGACAGGGACCTCCTATAGCAAATTGTTGAGCTTTGTCGGCCATGCCTGACACACAGAACTAACAGTGGGGAAGCCATGCCAGTGGATACCAAGGTATGTGTAGGCCTAAGAGTACTAGCCACAGGTACCTTCCAAAGACCAACTGGGGATATCCTGGGGAGCTCACAGGCATCAGCATCTGGGTACTCCACCAATTCCTGGATGCCATGTCAGCACATGCTGGTGAGCACATATATTTCCCCAACACCCGTGAGGCATTGGCCAGCAATATGCATCTTTTCCACCAAATAGCAGAATATCCTGAGGTAGTGGGTGCTATAGACTGCACTCACATATGCATCAAAGCACAACCTGGTGAATGGGGTAGGGTCTACATCAACTGCAAGGGCTTCCCCTCCATCAACTGCTAGGTTGTGTGCGATGTCCAGGGCATTATAATGAATGTGTGTGCTGGGTACCCTGGAAGCTATCATGATTCCCACATCTGGCATCTGATGCAGCTGTACCAGAGATTTGCCAATGGAGACATTCTCTTACAGTCACCTAGTAGGGGATGCTGGTTACACACTGGAGCGCTGGCTGATGACACCCATCAGAAATGCACACACACCTGAACAAGAACTCCATAATGAGGCACACACACAGACCAGAATTATAATAGAGCATGTGTTTGGGATGCTCAAGTCATGGTTCTGGTGCCTGGACACATTTGGTGGAGCCTTGCAGTACACTCCAGCCAAATGTACTCAAACTGTCATCGTATGTGCCATGCTACACAATATGATCCTGTTGAAACAGCTGCAGCAAGAACTGCACAGGCACAGAGTGACTCGGAGAATGAACAACCTGAGCCTGCCCCAGTAGGCAGAAGGAGGAATGCCCAGTATGCCCTGGCCTCGGCAAAGAGGCAATGCATAGCACATACACTGACACAGTAGGGACCAAGGGAATAACACCCCGCTCCGACACGTACATACAGTAAAAGGGATGTCAAACATGACACTAGCTGTGCTCATCCATGTATAGGGAGTGTACTATGTGCATCCAACATAGGCAGCCCTCCAGCATCATCCTCAATACTGGCACATGCACAAGGTAAGTCACACCTTTTACCAATTGCCAAATGGAGTAGTATGTGTTGTTACTTGTATCTATGGTATGGATGTGAGCATGCAAGGGAATCAGGTGGCTGAACGGGATACCAGCAGATAGTAGACACATATAGTGGCAGCATGAAATCTGTAACAAACACTGGTGTCACCATAGTAACCAGTACTGCACATGGTGACAGAAACCACTGCGGGAAATGTGCTGGGCCACATGTGTGTCCATATGACACACACATGCCAGTCAGGGAGGTTCACACACCCAACAGCAGTCTCAGCATAATTCTGTAGTGTGATAAACTTGTTAGATAAGAGTTCTATTCTCCGACATGGCAACTGTGTGTGTTTGTGTTGGGAGCAATGCTTTTTAGGCTAGTCACATCCACTACAATGCAAATGTCCTACTTTGGCAAGCCAGCTGATGTCATTCACTTTGAAATACACCTTTGGCAAAAGAGATCCCCAGTAATCTCCATGGCATGTCCTATAACTGCTTTTTAGGGTTGTCACACTCAATTCAAATGCCCTACTTTAGCAAGCCTGCTGATGTCATTCACTTTGAAATACACCTTTGGGGAAGAAATAGCCCAGTGATCTCTGTGGCACATCCTATAAATGTGTAATACTGTAGTGTGATAAACTAGTTAGGTAGAAGTTCTATTCCCAGCAATGGCAAGGATGGATGTTTTTCTGTATAGAGCAATGCTTTTGAGGCCATTCAAAGTCATTACCACCTCCATTGTCCTTCTTTGGCAAGCCTGCTAATGTCATTCCTAGTGAAATACACCTTTGGGGAAGGAGTAGTCCAGTAATTTTTGTAGTGCATCCTATAACAGTGTAATGTTGTAGTATGATATAATAGTTCGGTAGGGATTCTATTTCCAGACATGGCAAGTGTGGATGTTTGTTTTTATCTGTGTAGAGAGCAATGCTTTTGAGGCCACTCACAGTCACTACAGCCTCCATTGCCCTTCTTTTGCAAGCCTGCTGATGTCATCCCCAGTGAAATACACCTTTGGGGAAGGAGTAATCCAGTAATCTCTGTGGTGCGTCCTATAACAGCGTAATGCTATAGTGGGATATAGTAGTTAGGCAAGTGTGGATGTTTGTGTATGTGTTTGTTTTTGTCTGTGTAGAGAGCAATGCTTTTGAGGCCAGTCACAGTCACTACAACCTCCATTGCCCTTCTTTGGCAAGCCTGCTGATGTCATTCCCAGTACAATACACCTTTGGAGAAGGAGTAGTCTGATAAGCTCTGTGGCGTGTCCTATAACTGCGTAATGCTAAAGGGTGATAAACAAGCTAGGTAGAAGTTCTAATCCCAGACATGGCAACTGTGTGTGTGTGTGTGTGTGTGTGTGTGTGTGTGTGTGTGTGTGTGTGTGTGTGTGTGTGTGTGTGTGTGATTCATATCCTGTGTGGAGGAGGTGGCTGTGAGAGTGTAACAACTGGACTCATTGTGGAGTGGGTTTTGCAAATATCTTATATGGTAGGCCTATTATATGTCACAATGTCCACCTTACAAGGATAACAGATGCCAAATAGCCAAGAGGCTGGAGTGCCAATCCATACACCTACATGTGACATCAAGACCTGGCAAACAAAGTAAGCAAGCCTTGTATTACCCAGAGAACACTCTCAACCCATGTCCATACACAAACGCACCTGCCTAGGCAACAACCGCTTTGTTGGTAGTACCCTGCATAATGCCCACAGATAGTAACCATGGCGTGATTGCAGTGGACTACAGAGGGCATGGCACCCTGTCCTATCACTACAATAGGCACATATTTGCAGACAGTGTGCCTTCACTATGTTCTCTACTGCATGCCTGCAACAACTGTGGTGCCATCAAATGTGACCCACAAAGGACATACCATGCCTTAAACACATACCCTGTATGGACAGATGCCACCGACACCAGGGAACACCTGCATCATGCTATCAATATAGGTTCAGAGTCTTATATTATACTGTATATTTGAAAGTAGCTATACTAGACACACTTGTGTATCAGATGTTGTTATAACATGTACCTAGAGCTGTTTAGTGTAGTACCATAGCTGAGGTAGGGTCACGCGACATGTATTCAGTGTGTCTGCTTGTGCAAGTACCTTGACTTACACTGTGGAAGCCAGATGCTCTACATGCTGGAATTCTGTGTGTGTCATAGACTGACTGAAGTCCGGACAGCTGCATGTGCTAAAACAGGCATTTACCCCTAAATCTTTTATCCAGGACTGAGAAACCACACTGTTATAGTTTTTCATTTTCCTCTGTAGCTCATGGTTTCTGTCACTGGCTGCAACTGCGACTGGGTTTCTCGGCTAGGTAACAATGGCTGGGCCATTGAGATTTTCAAAGTGAAACAGCCCTATGAGGCGTTTCCGCAGCCGTACCTGAAACCAATATATCAGAACAAGGTATGGCCAATTTAACATAACTGGGCTCGGTATTATGCTATGCAGTTGGTATAATTACAGCTGATTTAGGGTTCAGTGTTCAATCTCCCATTACTTAACAGAATAGTACGATTAAGTAGTTGCAACACATGTGGAGTCAGACTCTATGTGCAATGGGAATGCATACCTAATGTAGTTTTAGTACAGAAATGTGCCGTACCTGGTATGATACACCCTTTGTTTCTGTTTGTTCAACAATACATGGTGTTCACTATTAAAACAATACCTGCCTGTACATATTAGAAGCCTGGATTTACAGCTACACAGTACTATTAGGAAACCACCTTATTAGTTCTACTAGCTGCTTTAATGTACAGTTTTGAGTTTCCTAGACTGGGACATCTAGCAATAAGTTAAAGTTGTTGCAGAATTTCAGTTGCCTAGACTGTGATGTCTAATTTATAAGTAGACATTGCTATTTAATTATTTTATGAGTTGCCTAGACTGAGATATCTATTAATAAGTTAATGTTGCTGTAGATTTATATTTATAAGCAGTTGCAAGTGCTTCAATACCATCTAGTGTTCAGTTTAGCTTACTTTATACATACTGTTTTTGATACGTGCTGGTGTATGTGAACAAAACGTCTGTATTTTACTTCACTTTCTCACATTTTTTATCTCCTCCCTTCTAGACCTAACAACCACCAATAATAAATTCCCAGCCCAAACTTTCCTCTGAGTGATTGTGTGCTGCTTTGAACTTCGACTGCGCAGTCCACTCCAACAGAGACTACAGCATTCAAATAATTAACTACAATAAGGTTAATAGCAACATCTTATCTCTCTTTTGTAAGCACACCTAAGGGCAGGCGGCAGGGATAGTACTCCCCCTCTATTTCTCCGTACAAAAAGCGGACCTTTACTTCAGAATTGTGGTATTAGAAGAACACTCTCTTAACAGTCTTCTCATGGGACTCAATCTAAATTCTATCATTTCCCCTCACTGAGGGAAATAAGTAATTAAAGATCCTGTTTTACAGAGAGTGCCTAAGGTGCTTTAATATAATCATTATCTGGGAATAGCTGTTCAAGGCAGTTAAACTCTTGAAGGACAAGGTAGCATTCTGAAATTCCTAATGCTCTAGCTAGCAGTCAAACAGCAAACCTGTAGCATACCCAATATTAAGCTCTGCTCCCAGGTTTAAATGATAGTTTTCTGATGGCTTACCTTCCAGCTCAGTCCGGTCCTACTCCATTCGCACTCACTAACACTCGGGCTCACTCTGCTCCCCTTCCCTACCCCCAATTCCAACCCAGCTCCACATCAACTACATTTATACATAGCTGTCCACTCCCCCCACACACCCAACAACTAATCCATATCCCTCCTACCCCACATTTACTCCAACATACCACACCTACAAATCCAACCAATTACCACCTCTCTGTACTAATGAAGACATACCTCCTGCAAATGTCACTACTATCCTTCTTAGTATGTGCCAATCACACTACATCTTACAGCTACCCAGAACAGGATAACTTCCCACAACCTCATAAAGCCACTGCCAATTTCTCTCCCATCCTATCTCCTTACTCCCTAACAGTTAACCCCAGCTTATACAATACTACTGCTGTAAGCTATAGCCATATTACACTCTTTACCTCTTACCCCAAATCAACAGCAACCCAAAAATACTGTACCATACCAGAAAAACTAGCAAAATTAATGCATAATGTCCATCACCAGCTCCTGAGTGCTGGTAATAACCACCCAAACCCAGGACCTAACAATACAAGTCCTCTGACCAATTCACATCAGCTTCCCAAGACAACACAACTTAACTCCAGGCCATTAAACAGTGTACTCCTCCTAAACCTAAATATTAGAAGCATAAACAACAAAACACATGAACTACACACTCTAATCTCTCAATAAACCCCAGATATAGTCAGTATAATAGAAACATGGCTAAAACCATCTACCCAAGATACCGAGATCCTACCACCTGGATATAGTATACTTAGACAAGACAGACTAGGTAAAAAGGGTGGAGGCATTGCCCTGCTGTACAAAAATAGTTTATCCATAACTAAACTCGAGGTAACCACACCCCCTTTAGAAAAAGTAGAAATTCTCTTAGCAAAACTTAAAATGAGTAACAGGAAAGCCACCAACCTAGTAACAGGATATAGCCCACCAGGTAATAACATCCCTATCATGGAGACATTCCTGCAATGGTTATCTCAATCCATGCCTCAAGAGACCATTGTATTCGGTGACTTTAATATAGACTGGCTCACATGCTCTGCTCAACTACCCACTAACTATATTAATCTTCATACCTTCTCTAAAGTAATCAAACAGCCCACCAGAATAGTCAAAAACAGTAAAAAAGAAAGCCTATTAGTCTGGATCTTACTAAATAAAATACCCTGCTCCTACTTAGCTGTAACCCTTCCAGACTCATTGAGTGACCATCAAACTACTTTCTTACTTAAATACAACTCCCATCACCCCCAAAGTCCTACACTTCAAACAATTAGAAACAAAAAACACTTTAACTCCACTCATTTCAGACAAGAACTAAAGCTATATAATTGGTCTGACCTTCATTACCTACCCTTAAACGAAGCTATTCAACACTTCAACTCTACCTTCTTAGATATATTAAATAGACACACCCCAGAGTAAAGTCAAAACCAGTTCCATGGTTAACTATGGAAACTAGGCAAAAAATAGCTGAAAGCAATAGAGCCTGGACAATTTGGAGGTTCAATAAAAGTCCTAGTACACAGCAAGCTTACCAAAAGATTAGGAATGTAACCAAAAAACTAGTTATCCAAGACAAGAGAAACTACTTTATTACCCATTAAACCCAACACATGAATAACCCTAAGAAATTCTGGGTAGGTTTAAACAAGTTATTACACCCTGGTGAAACCATTACTCCACCCCCAACATCAGGTTTAACAAAAGACAACATAGCTAAATCATTCAATACATTCTTTACTGAAACCTTACAATCTCTAGCCCAACAATATCTCACTGTCACTACAGCAGGTGTCCCCACCTACACTAACTACATGCCCACTTTTAAACTGCAACCCACCCCAACCTCCTACATAAGAAAACTAAAATCCCAGCTGAATGCGATTCCAAGATGGCTGCCGGCTAGACTGCTTCCTATTCACTGTGCTCCTCACTGCTTTTTAATTACCGGCTACTTTCAACAACTTTTAAGCGAAGTTTCTCCACAGTTTTTTCTACAGAAATCTTCTCTGATTCAAGTTCTTCATTTTGGGATTTTTTATTTTTGGAAAAAGGTGAATTTTTGGACTAATTTACCTCAGAATAACTTTTGGCCTCAACTGTTTTTGGGCACGTGCACTCTAGAACCCTATCTCTGTGTCAGCCTTCCTGCTTTCACACCTCTAATCTGGGTATGGCTGATAACTCAGACTCCATGGATACACAGACAACCAAGGCCAAATTTTCTTCTATGCTCTCTCCAGAGAAGGAGACTGGATCCAAGAGACTAAGAACAACTAAACAATCTACTGAGATCACAAAAGTAAGTGCTAAAGATAAATGTGACTCTAATTTTCATTTAGAAGACTTAAAAATTGCACTACAACCTATTCAAAGTGCTATACAGAATTTTTCTGATCAATTCACTGATTTTGGCAAAACTTTAAAACAGATTAATGAAAGAATCATACTTGAAAATAAATATCTAGCCATAGAAATGAGAGCATAGTCAATTGAAAATGACTTAAAATCTAAAGATACTCAATTAGCTGATATACAAGCCAAAGTACTGGATTTAGAAGCAAGAAGCCGCAGAAATAATATAATAATTAGAGGTCTGCCAGAATCTTATGAAAACCAAAACTTAATATCTGTGACTAAACAAATTATTGAGGCATTAATTAATTGCGAGACAAATACAAAATCCTTAACTGTAGAAAGAGTGCACAGAGCCCTGCGTGCCAGACAAGACTCTACTTCACCTCGGATTATTTATACAAGATTACTAGACTTTCAAGACACCCAGCATATTTTAGAAGCTGCCAAAAGTAAAAAGCATCTCATTTGGAATAAACATAAGTTGACTTTTTCACAGGATTTACCAGCACAAATAAAATTAAATAGACAAAAATTATCACCTTATTGTGCTGATCTGATAAAAAGGGGTATTAAATTTCGAATGCATTATCCTAATACCCTTTCTTTCAACCATAATGACAGGAGTTATGTGTTTACAGACCCACAAGAAACAAAAGACATCTTCTTAAAAGTATTTAAATCCTTTCCTGCTAGCGATTCACAAAAATGACACTCCTAACTATTGTAAGTACATTTGACATCTAAGACAGTATGCTTACTTTTAATACTATGTTTTTTTATTAACACTGAATATAAGCCATAGTTTTGTCATGAAAAGTTGATTTCAGCCTTTCTGTGTGAAAAACATGTGTTTTAATGATATTTGAAGTTGTTGCAAACTCAAATATTAACATTCCAATACATCATGTCTTTTCATTGTATTTGTATCAATATGGCATAGTCTGCATGAGAAAAAGCTGTTTTTCTATCCATGAACACTTTAACTGAATGGAGGGAAAATTATCTGGTCTCTCGAGCTGAATAGCGTCACCAACCTTGACTGATCTTCTTGGTTTTATGTCTAAAACCACTCATGTTCCTTTTCCTATGGTGTATTCAGTCAGGATGTCTTTGGAAAAATTAGTGGTATCCATTTCGATTTACCATGTCAGATTTGCGCTAGTAATGTTACACACTTCATAGTCTGTTGTCAGGTTTCAAAATGTATTGGAAAAAATGTTGTAACCTGATATCTTCAGTTATCGTTCTACCTACAACATGGTTTCCTGATTCCCTGAAGTCGCGTAACTGAAGAGATGCTGATTTACATTCTCGGAGCCTTTATCTTGACTGCAGCAGCGTTATTTCTGCAAGTAAGTGTTTTTTCTCTTGAGTTGTGACAGTTTCTATATGGCACCCACAACCTATAATATAAATCACCCCATATGATCTACAATTGAAATTATCTATGGCCTTATATCTTTGATTGTTAATAAGTGTCCCCTCTAAATTTCTGACCCTACTACATATCTTTCATCTACCATAAGGGTAACAACCCCACCATCCTCCAACTTTTAATTTTTCCATGTTCAAAAGCTCCTTTAGTTCAAAAATCTGCTGTAGGAGAAAGTTATCCTATCTGCAAATATGTTCAGAAGGGCTGGGTCCTTATATATACCAAGGCCAGAATCACTCCAAAACCTTTCTTAGTGTATCTGAAAATGGGGAATACTTGGTTACAAAAAATAATCTATTATCCCCTACCATATTGGCCATCCCTTTCTATCCAGTAACCAAACTCCCCATATTACCACCATGTGAAGAATGTGCCCTCATTTCATAACCACCACCAAATCTGCATTCAGCTTTACTTAAAATATAAACTTTGTATCCCCTGTCCAAAAGCTTCCCCCAGACATTAGAAAATTCATGACATATATTGTATGTTTTTTTTTTTTTTTTTAAACTGCTAATGGTCTGATGCAATTTGTGTTACACTGGGAAGATTGCGATGGGGCTAATAATTTTTAGTATTCTTTTTATCCTTGCTACCTGGTAAACATTAGTTCTCCCATGACTCTGATTGCCCAATTTGTTCCATATAGAGTGAACACTGATCATGGCAAATCCTCAGCCAGGCATCCAATAGATTTATTACTATAGCAAATGCTCCTGTGGCTGAAAAGGTGTTTGCCCTATAATACCTGGCTTATGGTCAACACACTACTATATATATAACTGACACTGACAACAGTGCAATATGTGTAAAACCCAGTGTGTGGCTCACACATCTGCTTAGGCAATGTAAAGAATGCTAGGCAGCCTCAGACACACACCCTTGCTTAGCTCTGCTAAGCTGAGCCACAGGGCTCCAATCTGTTTACAGTATGCCTGATACACCCCCCTATGATGTCAGCTAACTCCTAGGCTTGCACCAAGCTTTTCCTGCACTTACACTATTGGTTGCTGACTAGCATTGAGAAAATCTGGGATTCAGTATCATTCCCCTCATTTGCATAGGACTGCCTGCTGATGCATAGTTACAGGTCCCATACTGAGCCTCCCCCCTTAGCAACCACTATTCACTGGCCATGTTGTCTTCTGCCTGCCATTGAGTATAATGGCAAAATAGTTATTTTGGTTATAATGCTTATTTCAGGTTATTTTCTTTATTTTTCGCCCGATCCCGTTTGCGTGTCGCTGCCCCACACTTAAACAGTCGAAATCGGCTAAAAAATAAGTTTTTTTTAAACTGTTTTCCATGCCAATGGCCACATATTTGGCCATTAGCATGCTTTACGCACTATATACACCCTTTATTTGGAGCTGTCATGGCCCCATTTTGTAGTTTGCAGAAATGTACTCGGTTACTAACCGAGTACATTTCAGCAGATTACACTAGTCCTGCACGGCTTAAACAGGAAGGCAATGGGAAGGAAAAACAGTAGTAGGAAGGTAATCAAGGAGAACTAGCATAGCTGGCAGGTGAAATGTATCAGAATCAGTCAATTACACAGGCAACAGACCAGCCCAGCCCAGAACACTACAAATAAACTATGCAAACACCTTTTCCAACATACTCAACATCACCGGTGTATACAAGCGGGGTAATTTTTACAAACAAAAACAAGAAAATGATAGAGGCTGTAGTAGCTATCATACATCAACATGTGGAAGAGGATGAGGGTGGTGAGGATGAGAATGCTGTCGACCAAACCACAGTGAGGAGATGGAGAAGAGTGTAAAGACCCAGGGTAACCTACCAGGGGCTACATGAGTTGGAGATAGTGGAGTGCTATAGGGTGGACAGGGACCTCCTACAGCAAATTGTTGAGCTTTGTCGGCCATGCCTGACACACAGAACTAACAGTGGGGAACCCATGCCAGTGGATACCAAGGTATGTGTAGGCCTAAGAGTACTAGCCACAGGTACCTTCCAAAGACCAACTGGGGATATCCTGGGGAGCTCACAGGCATCAGCATCCGGGTACTCCACCAATTCCTGGATGCCATGTCAGCACATGCTGGTGAGCACATATATTTCCCCAACACCCGTGAGGCGTTGGCCAGCAATATGCATCTCTTCCACCAAATAGCAGAATATCCTGAGGTAGTGGGTGCTATAGACTGCACTCACATATGCATCAAAGCACCACCTGGTGAATGGGGTAGGGTCTACATCAACTGCAAGGGCTTCCCCTCCATCAACTGCCAGGTTGTGTGCAATGCCCAGGGCATTATAATGAATGTGTGTGCTGGGTACCCTGGAAGCTATCACGATTCCCGCATCTGGCATCTGACGCAGCTGTACCAGAGATTTGCCAATGGAGACATCCCCTTACAGTCACCTAGTAGGGGATACTGGTTACACACTGGAGCGCTGGCTGATGACACCCATCAGAAATGCACACACACCTGAACAAGAACTCCATAATGAGGCACACGCACAGACCAGAATTATAATAGAGCATGTGTTTGGGATGCTCAAGTCATGGTTCTGGTGCCTGGACACATTTGGTGGAGCCTTGCAGTACACTCCAGCCAAATGTACTCAAACTGTCATCGTATGTGCCATGCTACACAATATGATCCTGTTGAAACAGCTGCAGCAAGAACTGCACAGGCACAGAGTGACTTGGAGAAGGAACAACCTGAGCCTGCCCCAGTAGGCAGAAGGAGGAATGCCCAGTATGCCCTGGCCTTGGCAAAGAGGCAATGCATAGCACATACACTGACACAGTAGGGACCAAGGGAATAACACCCCGCTCCGACACGTACATACTGTAAAAGGGATGTCAAACATGACACTACCTGTGCTCATCCATGTATAGGGAGTGTACTATGTGCATCCAACATAGGCAGCCCTCCAGCATCATCCTCAATACTGGCACATGCACAAGGTAAGTCACATTTCTTACCAATTGCCAAATGGAGTAGCATGTGTTGTTACTTGTATCTATGGTATGGATGTAAGCATGCAAGGGAATTGGGTGGCTGAACGGGATACCAGCAGATAGTAGACACCTATAGTGGCAGCATGAGATCTGTAACAAATACTGGTGTCACCATAGTAGCCAGTACTGCACATGGTGACAGAAACCACTGCAGGAAATGTGCTGGGCCACATGTGTGTCCATATGACACATACATGCCAGTCAGGGAGGTTCACACACCCAACAACAGTCTCAGCAGGACAGGTGTAGACAAACACAAACAAAAGCTGTGCTAAGGCCTCTGAATGATGGCTGTGGGTAACCTCCCCCCCAGGCATACACGGACAGACTACATCAGGTCAGGCGGTGGGATGTTAGTTCTGAAAGGAAAGAAGTCAGAAACTGATATGTAGGTCAATCAAACCTAAGACCTGTAGTACTAGTACTAGCCTCTAGTCAGCATGATAGGCTAGAATACAGAATGAAATGGAGTACCTGACATACCAGTACAGTCATAGCAAATGTTTACAAGAGTCAGGTGTGCCCCCCAATCCTATGTAGAAATGTAGCAACACTCAGATGTGCCCCCCCATCCTATGTAGAAATGTAGTAACAGTCTGGTGGGCCCCCCTTCCTATGTAGAAATGTAGAAACAGGTGTGCCCCCAAATCCTATGTAGAAATGTAGTAACAGTCTGGTGTGCCCCCCCAATCCAATGTAGACATGTAACAGTCAAGAGTGCCCCCCCCAATCTTATGCAGACATGTAGTAACAGTCAGGTGTGCCCCCCAATCCGATGTAGAAATGTAGTAACATGTATGTGTAGGTACAATACCAGTGGAGCACAGATGACCTGAGGTGGCCAAGGTAGCAGGATAGATTATAGAATTTGTACAATATGCAGGTATGCATGTGCTAGGTTTGTGTGTGTTTCATATTGTGAGAGTGGTCAGTATGTATGCATGGTGAGGTTTGCCCTAGTGGCCATTGTCCAGTATTGCGGTTGAGAGGGCCAAGTCCTCACAACTGCAGTGCCAAACACAATGCTCCCCACTATAACACATTCTAGCAGTAAGCCATTGTAAATGTATGGAGGTAATATGTGTCACCATCTGAAAGATGGACATGGCATAACTGTTGGGCCAGATATACAGGCAGTACACAGGAGAAAGTACCCCAGACAAACAGTGTATAATGTGTAACCGTGAAATGGACACACCCTTGGAATTGTACATACAGGTTTGCATCACATTATCTGGGCTTGTAGTAGGGAATACCAATGTCATCTGGCCAAAAACTTGCAGATCACAAAGGTCATAGGAATGATGTATTGAGAATCAGCTAATGTCCCTGCACAAGCCAGCATAAGTGGAATGCCCCATGCATATCTGTGAGTCAGATGCAAGTAGTGTCCATAGCACACATGCACCCAGCTCATCCAACCACCATCCACAGGTACCTCTCCGGTCTTATCCTTGCTGTTGGGAATGGGTACAGTATGACCCCCACCTGTGTATGGCAATAGTGAAAGAATGCAGCATGCAGTGCAGGTGTCCCATGCAGGTTTGTCCCTAGCTGTAAGCAGCACCCTGCCAGCATCCACACCACCTGATCAATAGTGACAGAAAGTATTGGCATGAACACCTAGCACACCTACCCTGTCACCCCAGTGGAATATACTGTATGGCAGTCTGGTACTGTAGGACTGACAGAATGCAATGGCCTGCTACAGCTGGCCTGCATCACTACCAAATGGCCTACAGTCCACTGCCAAAGGCCTGCATCTCACCCATACTGCCAATGCATGTTATGCCATGGACTCCCAAATAACAACATAACACAGTCCACAGAACCCATATGCAAGACCATGTGGACAAACTACAGTAACATGTCTACCATGTCCCACTGCATGAACTGTGGACCAACACCAATACACTGCTGTGATGAGGTGATAACTATAAAGAAAGTATCAGAGAATGTTTGCATAATGTATGGATGAGGGTAGAATAATAGAGGGGGTGGGCTGGGAGCATGGGCAGCATGGAATGTGCAAAGTCCAAAACATAGCCATGTGCACATACTATCCCTGGCTGTAAACACAAAAATGGGTGGCTACAAACCTGCCCGTACACCACAATAGGGGTAATGTCCTGACTTATGACCCCTGCCTCTCAGTAACCTGTGTGAATCTGTACAGCTGTGAGGTATTGTCACAGCAAGGTATGGCCAAATTGTCATGTTGATGGATGTGTAAGTATGGGATCCTCTGCCACCACTGTACCAAGGTGCTGAACTGGTTACACAGACCCAGCAACAAGTGTCTACAGCTCCCCCTCCAGAATGGCATTAGTTTGCAGGAATATGTAGGTGTTTGACCACAATACTGGACACAGCTGCATACACCCTGTGTTCCCCAGGACATTACTGTGTCTATCTGACAGTACTTGAGGACATAAAACATCACAGTGTATAACACTACACATGTCTGAATATCTCTGCTAACACCAGGACCATGTAGAAGAAGCAGCACAGACATAATTATCTACAGTACCCACTATCCCTTGCCCAGTTTGACCCCATATTGTCAACTGATCTTACAGATATCCTGCAGAAACAGTTTGCTAGCTGTAGGTGTAGAACACAAAAGTCTGCATTGGAATTCAATCTACCTGGAATGGATCCACACATTCAATACAGAAAGGCATACTGGGCATGGTCCTACACCTAAACAAATGAAGCCCATGTCTGGCAACAGCAGTGGACCATACATATCTGACAGTTGCAGATGTTAGTGCATACACTCCTCAGTATGCACCAGTCATGCTTTGGACAAACATTGGATAGGAATGCACACATATATCCAAGGGCAACACACTATCTTCTTCTTGTTTTGGCTTTTCCCAGTTAGGGGTCAACACAGCGGATCACCTGTCCGCTTATGATTGACAGTAGAGTTTTACAGTGTTGAATTGCCAGCCCAGCGCCCAACCTTCTACTGAAGGCACACACACACACACACACACACACACACACACACACACACACACACACACACACACACACACACACACACACACACACACACACACACACACACTCATACCTAGGGACAATTTAGAGTGTCCAATCCACCTACAGCATGCCTTTGGGATGTGGGAGGAAACCAAGGGCAACACACTATAATATGCCAAAAGCACACATGCATAGATGTGTGGAAGACAGTGACAGTGACAAAGAGCCATCCATCATGAGGCTTGTCCCACCAAGCACACAGCCAAATGGCTACAACCATATGATGTGTAAATGTCACTCACCTTAGAAATTAGCCACTGGTATCACTCAGCATTATAGACTCTGTGGTGCTAGTGCTAACTGTGCAACATGACTGTACAAGGCAGTAGTCATCTAGCAGTTGTATACACGTACCTGCAGAATATAAACCTGTGTGTGCCTGGGTGTGTTGTGTCTTCCTCTAGATGACTGGGTTATGGCCCATGCACACACACTACCCTCACCAAAGCCCTACTATGGCAAGCTTGCTGATGTTAGTCACTGTGAAATACACCTTTGGGGGAAGGGTAGCCTAGTAATCTATGTGGCGCATCCTATAACTGTGTAATGCTGTAATATGATAAAATAGGTAGGAGTTCTAATCCTAGACATGGCAATTGTGTGTGTGTGTGTGTGTGTGTGTGTGTGTGTGTGTGTGTGTGTGTGTGTGTGTGTGTGTGTGTGTGTGTGATTCACATCCTGTGTGGAGGAGGTGGCTGTGAGTGTGTAACAACTGGACTCATTGTGGAGTGGGTTTTGCAAATATCTTATATGGTGAGCCTATTATATGTCACAATGTCCACCTTACAAGGATAACAGATGCCAAATAGCCAAGAGGCTGGAGTGCCAATCCATACACCTACATGTGACATCAAGACGTGGCAAACAAAGTAAGCAAGCCTTATATTACCCAGAGAACACTCTCAACCCATGTCCATACACAACCACACTTGCCTAGGCAACAACCGCTTTGTTGGTAGTACCCTGCATAATGCCCACAGATAGTAACCATGGTGTGATTGCAGTGGACTACAGAGGGCATGGCACCCTGTCCTATCACTACAATAGGCACATATTTGCAGACAGTGTGCCTTCACTATGTTCTCTACTGGATGCCTACAATAACTTTGGTGCCATCAAATGTGACCCACAAAGGACATACCATGCCTTAAACACATACCCTGTATGGACAGATGCCACCAACACCAGGGAACACCTGCATCATGCTATCAATATAGGTTCAGGGTCTTATATTATACTGTATATTTGAAAGTAGCTATACTAGACTCACTTGTGTATCAGATGTTGTTATAACATGTACCTAGTGCTGTTTAGTGTAGTACCATAGCTGAGGTAGGGTCACGCGACATGTATTCAGTGTGTCTGCTTGTGCAAGTACCTTGACTTACACTGTGGAAGCCAGATGATCTACATGCTGGAATTCTGTGTGTGTCATAGATTGAAGTCTGGACAGCTGCATGTGCTGAAACAGGCATTTTCCCCTAAATCTTTTATCCAGGACTGAGAAACCACACTGTTATAGTTTTTCATTTTCCTCTGTAGCTCATGGTTTCTGTCACTGGCTGCAACTGCGACTGGGTTTCTCGGCTAGGTAACAATGGCTGGGCCATTGAGATTTTCAAAGTGAAACAGCCCTATGAGGCGTTTCCGCAGCCGTACCTGAAACCAGTATATCAGAACAAGGTACGGCCAATTTAACGTAACTGGGCTCGGTATTATGCTATGCAGTTGGTATAATTACAGCTGATTTAGGGTTCAGTGTTCAATCACCCATTACTTAACAGAATAGTACGATTAAGTAGTTGTAACACATGTGGAGTCAGACTCTATGTGCAATGGGAATGCATACTTAATGTAGTTTTAGTACAGAAATGTGCCATACCTGGTATGATACACCCTTTGTTTCTGTTTGTTCAACAATACATGGTGTTCGCTATTAAAACAATACCTGCCTGTACATATTAGAAGCCTGGATTTACAGCTACACAATACTATTAGGAAACCACCTTATTAGTTCTACTAGCTGCTTTGATGCACAGTTTTGAGTTTCCTAGACTGGGACATCTAGCAATAAGTTAAAGTTGTTGCAGAATTTCAGTTGCCTAGACTGTGATGTCTAATTTATAAGTAGACATTGCTATTGAATTATTTTATGAGTTGCCTAGACTGAGATATCTATTAATAAGTTAATGTTGCTGTAGATTTATATTTATAAGCCATTGTAAGTGCTTCAATACCATCTAGTGTTCAGTTTAGCTTACTTTATGCATACTGTTTTTGATACGTGCTGGTGCATGTGAACAAAACGTCTGCATTTTTACTTCACTTTCTCACATTTTTTTATCTCCTCCCTTCTAGACCTAACAACCACTAATAATCAATTCCCAACCCAAACTTTCCTCTGAGTGATTGTGTGCTGCTTTGAACTTCTACTGCGCAGTCCACTCCAACAGAGACTACAGCCTTTAAATAATTAACTACAATAAGGTTAATAGCAGCATCCTATCTCTCTTTTGTAAGCACACCTAAGGGCAAGCGGCAGGGATAGTACTCCCCCTCTATTTCTCCATACAAAAAGCGGACCTTTACTTCAGAATTGTGGTATTAGAAGAACACTCTCTTAACAGTCTCCTCATGGGACCCAATCTAAATTCTATAATTTCCCCTCACTGAGGGAAATAAGTAATTAAAGATCCTGCTTTACAGAGAGTGCCTAAGGTGCTTTAATATACCTGACTGAGGTGATCGTTATCTGGGAATAGCTGTTCAAGGCAGTTAAACTCTTGAAGGACAAGGTAGCATTCTGAAATTCCTAATACTCTAGCTAGCAGTCAAACAGCAAACCTGTAGCATACCCAATATTGAGCTCCGCTCCCAGGTTTAAATGATAGTTTTCTGAGGGCTTACCTTCCAGCTCAGTCCGGCCCTACTCCGTTCACACTCGCTAACACTTGGGCTCACTCCGCTCCCCTTCCCTACCCCCAATTCCCACCCAGCCCCACATCAACTACATTTATACATAGCTGTCCACTCCCCCCACACACCCAACAACTAATCCATACTCCAACATACCACACCTACAAATCCAACCAATTACCACCTCGCTGTAATAATGAAGGCATACCTCCTGCAAATGTCACTACTATCCTTCTTAGCATGTGCCAGTCACACTACATCTTATAGCTACCCAGAACAGGATAACTTCCCACAACCCCATAAAGCCACTGCCAATTTCTCTCCCATCCTATCTCCTTACTCCCTAACAATTAACCCCAGCTTATACAATACTACTGCTGTAAGCTATAGCCATATTAGACTCTTTACCTCTTACCCCAAATCAACAGCAACCCAAAAATACTGTACCATACTAGAAAAACTAGCAAAATAAATGCATAATGTCCATCACCAGTGCTGGTAATAACCACCCAAACCCAGGACCTAACAATATAAGTCCTCTGACCAATTCACATCAGCTTCCCAATATCAACACAACTTAACTCCAGGCCATTAAACAGTGTACTCCTCCTAAACCTAAATATTAGAAGCATAAACAACAAAACACATGAACAACACACTCTAATCTCTCAATACACCCCAGATATAGTCAGTATAATAGAAACATGGCTAAAACCATCTACCCAAGATACCGAGATCCTACCACCTGGATATAGTATACTTAGACAAGACAGACTAGGTAAAAAGGGTGGAGGCATTGCCCTACTGTACAAAAATAGTTTATCCATAACTAAACTTGAGGTAACCACACCCCCTTTAGAAAAAGTAGAAATTCTCTTAGCAAAGCTTAAAATGAGTAACAGAAAAGCCACCAACCTAGTAACAGGATATATCCCACCAGGCAATAACATCCCTATCATGGAGACATTCCTGCAATGGTTATCTCAATCCATGCCTCAAGAGACCATTGTATTAGGTGACTTTAATATAGACTGGCTCACATGCTCTGCTCAACTACCCACTAACTATATTAATCTTCATACCTTCTCTAAAGTAATCAAACAGCCCACCAGAATAGTCAAAAACAGTAAAAAAGAAAGCCTATTAGTCTGGATCTTACTAAATAAAATACCCTGCAACTACTTAGCTGGAACCCTTCCAGACTCATTGAGTGACCATCAGACTACTTTCTTACTTAAATACAACTCCCATCACCCCCCTAAAGTCCTATACATCAAACAATTAGAAACAAAAAACACTTTAACCCCACTCATTTCAGACAAGAACTAAAGCTATATAATTGGTCTGACCTTCATTACCTACCCTTAAACGAAGATATTCAACACTTCAACTCCACCTTTTTAGATATATTAAACAGACATGCCCCTGCAAGAACTACTAGAGTAAAGTCAAAACCAGTTCCATGGTTAACTAGGGAAACTAGGCAAAAAATAGCTGAAAGCAATAGAGCCTGGACAATTTGGAGGTCCAATAAAAGTCCTAATACACAGCAAGCTTACCAAAAGATTAGGAATGTAACCAAAAAACTAGTTATCCAAGACAAGAGAAACAACTTCATTAGCCATTAAACCCAACACATGAATAACCCTAAGAAATTCTGGGTAGGTTTAAACAAGTTACTACACCCTGGTAAAACCATTACCCCACCCCCAACATCAGGTTTAACAAAAGACAACATAGCCGAATCATTCAATACATTCTTTACTGAAACCTTACAATCTCTAGCCCAACAATATCTCACTGTCACTACAGCAGGTGTCCCCACCTACACTAACTACATGCCCACTTTTAAACTGCAACCCACCCCATAACAGGAACAATGGTAAACTTACTTCTGCCCTTTTCGTAGACCTATCAAAAGCCTTTGATATGGTTAGCCATGACAAACTCATCTGCCACCTCAAAAACTTAGGATTAAACAACCAATCAATCTCCTGGTTCGACAACTATCTTAGGGACAAGCAACAAGCAATACAGTGGAACAATTACTTGTCTCCACTTTTACCAGTCACTCTTAGGGTACCTCAGGGATCAGTACTGGGTCCCTTGCTATTCTCCATTTTCACAATCTCCACTCAGCAGCAAATAGCACTAGCCTTATCCACTACGCAGATGATTCCACTATAATATGCAGTGCCTTAACCCTGCAAGAACTACACAATAAAACCCAGGATAATTTCCACTCAGTTGAAAACTGGCTCACTGACAATGTCCTCATTCTTTATCTCAAAAAAGACCAAGATCCTGCTATTTCACCCCTCACAAAATACCATCCTTACCGCCACTTTCAATATTCACTCTAAAAATGGTACACTTATCACACCCGAATCTCACACAAAACTACTAGGTGTTACCATTGATAACAAGTTAAAGTTTGATATCCACATTAATATAGCTATTTAAAAAACTCACAGAAAGCTAGGTAGTGTCTACAAACACAAATCCTACTTGACCCATACTGCCACAATTGCTCACACTCACTTGCTCTCAACATTACTTTATGCATCCCCAATCCTAACAAATCTATCCAAAACAGAAACCAGAAAACTGGCAACCTGCTATAAGCAAATAGCCAAATTTGCTAATAACTCATCTTTTAGAACCCATCACTGTCATAACCTAAAACAATTGGACTGGCTTGAACTGCCAAATGTATTAATCTACAATCAGCTTATCATTACTTATAAGCTGCTTTCCCACCCAAATAAAACACCAGCTTTAAGAAACCTAATTCAGCAGTATTCCTGTCCTAGGCAACTCTGCACCACAGATAAGTTACTATTAACAGTTACTAGATCACACAACCATGCCGGTGACTCCCTCTACTCATCTTACATATCCAACATTTGGAACTCCCTGCCTCCATCCATTACCCTGGAATCTTCTCTATCCCAATTTAAGAAATCTATCAAAAGCCATCTCAGCAACAAATGGTTAGGTCCCTGCTCCACACCAGACTAACTTCAGTCCTACTCCACTCCTGCTATAACTCTTGTCTTAAACACATAATCTCCTGATAGTACTGTTTAGTCTTGTCAAAGCCACATTCAGATGCATGATGGGACTGTATATATATATTTAACATACTTTATTGTTTGTATATGTATTGATCATTATATATGTCTTTGTGAAGGAATTAATAATGTCTGCTCATCTATATTGTCTGGTTAAATATACTAGAAACATGTAAAATATATCATTTGTATGTCTTGCATATGTGTTTCTTTTGAGCTTTTCTCCCCGGGCCTCCACTGAAAATGGACATGTATCCAGTTGGACTATCCCAGTTAACAAATGTAAAATAAATAAATAAACCTGGTGTCCATTACCAGTTCCTGCCACATGAGGCCAAGACTGGCACATCTGATGATATGAGGCCAGGACTGGCATATTTGATGATAACAATCTGTGTACACAACATGGGCCAGACACCCCAGGTACAGTTCCACATGTCCCTGAAGATGCATGTGGGATGTATGCACATCCCAGACACCATTCATGTCATGGACTATAGAACACATTCATGGAAGCATTGCATACCACTGTCCACACACAATATTAACCCAGGTGACTGGATGGTGAATACAATACCCACCTGTCTGGGCCACTCCAGACACTACACCCCTAAGCCACACTGCAGACCATTGTCATGTGGCCTGATGCCAAGGTATACCCTTCACCTAGCCTTGTACAGCCTTCTGGCACAGTCAACCACTAGATACCTGTGAAACAATGCACCCATGCATGTCAGTACTGGCACCCTGTGTCTGTGTGTGTGGAGTATGATGCTTTTGACCACATTCACACTCACTACAACTCCTATTGGCCTACTGAAGCATGGTGTCTGATGTCAGACACCTACACATACCCTTTGCCCATATAACATCTGGATGACCTCTGTGGTGCATCTGATACCTGCGCATTACTGTACTGTGGCAAACTAGCTAGTTAGAAAGTCTATTCCCAACCCTGCCAACTGTGTCAATGTGTGTGAGTCCCTGAGAGAATGTGGCTGTGTTGACATTGACACCTGTTCATATGGACAGGCAAGTGTACTATACCTACCTTATCACTACCATATCATTGTTGCAGATGTCACACACCATAAGATATACCTTTGGACAGTTCCCTGACATGTAAGCTATGTGGCGTATGCAATAACTACATAGACATGTGACAGCAATACATATATAGTCAGTCAGGGGTTTGAAACCCCATACTGGTAGGTGTGTCATGCAAACATGCTTAGGTTTTATTCTCCTACCCCCTCCCTGACTTACTTTGTCTCTGTCTGTCTCTCTCACTCCCTCTCTGGTGGATGTGAAGAAGTCCTCCTGTTTTGCTTAGGCAGCAGCTTGTGTTTTGTGAGTGATACCCATGATCAACTGATGGCCTCTGCATGAATTGCAGCCCCCCCCCAGCTGATTGCATGTGGAACAGCTGTGGTAACATTCCCATAGCCAATTGCATGGAAACACACTCCAATATCTAGGAACATCATGTGGGTGTTGGGCCTTTTCATTCACTGTGAGCAGGACCTAAATTTGGTGTTTGGCAAACAACATCACATATGGTATTGGGATTTACCTCTAACAACATACACTGTGGAAACAGGCCAACAGACAGGAGGGGGATGTGCCATACATGACTAAAGAATGTAAGTGTTGCTCTTCTGCATTTGGAGTAATGTCAGTTTAACAGGTTGTTTATGGATATGGCTGGTCTACATGATTTAATACCTGTCATGACAGTGTTATGTGTTTGAGGAAACCCCCATCTGTAGGGTTATCTGCAGACTGGGCAGTGTGTGGAGCCTTTTGTTTCTTGTGTTACTCACAGAACACCTATCCGAGAACTGCAGAAGCATAGTGTGAGGACTGCAGTCAGTACTTGGTGACAGCCATGAGAGTTACTGACTTCATATCCCTCATAGGACATATGTCACAACAAACCCTGGTACGACAGTAAATGTATGAGGTTATCACAGCAACATGCCAATACTGGGCCAGTGTTTGTAGCTCCATTCACAAGTCTGTCAACCTTTACACATATGTCATGCAGTAAGAGGTGCATATGTTCTGTACACCATTATTTATTGACATCATACTTGATAACAAACCAGTCAGATATCAGACTGCTAGACATGTTATGTATAGTAGGAGTTGTTTCTGAGGACATAACTTGGGCATTCTGTGGTTGTGTGTACAGTACTGGGGTCTGTGTACTTATGATGATTGTCAACAGTATGTGTATTAGGCATACAAACCTTGGGCTGTGCACAGACTGTGATAGATGCCATTGTTCTTGGTCCTGTTCTAACTGTTACATGCTGCTCCAGTGTATGGTACCTTATTGGCTCACATGTCTGTGGGGCCAGACACACACGTGTCCCATACCACAGACAGGCATCGGACCACACTATATCATGACTCAGTGTATGTAGGGTTAGTGCGTGAGTGGCACATATGAGGATGGTGTTTATCAGACACACCATATAGTGTCATATTAAGCTTGCATAGCATATGTTGCTGTGGCTGTGTTCACATTGGTTGTCGGTATGCATTTTCTTACAGGTGTCTGTTACTCTGTGCTGTGACGTGTGTAGAGCTGCTATAATTGCAGGTACATGTTTATTCCCCCATACAAAATGTAGTCCAGTGTTGTGACAGTCTGCCTGTAGTTTTCACAGTGCTTTGTGACAAACCTAGCAGCCTAGTGTAATTACCCAGTGTGCTGTTATGTCCTGTTATTTGAAAGACATACTGCTGCCAGGCCACTATAACTGTTGTGCATTTCTGACAAAGTAGTGGGATTCTGTACAGATGTATGCCAGTAACTACTAGGTAGTATGTGGCCATGTGACCTCTGCACCACCAGGTATTATAGTCAGGACAGACTGGCGTGTGTGAATGCATAAACTGCGTGGGCATATGTAGTCCAGTATTTACGTGATATACCCATGTACATGGCTATTAACATCCACATTGTGAGGCGTGGTCCACATGCCTCGCATGAAGGGGATTTGTGTACACCTCTGGACTGACCACAGAGTCCCAGACTGTCCACATATATTGGCCATATCTCTGCTGTAGTCCACAGGATCATTACTGTGCTAGAAGTGGTACTGTACTATGATGTCCTTAAGATGTCTGTCAGTAGCCAATGGTGCACATATCAAAAGCAGATGTGACCTCCCACACACAACATGTCTGTTAAGACAACCCCTGTTACAGTAGCAACAGTCTACATATATACCTGCAATACATACATTACATCCCCTTGCACTAAGAGGTTGGGGCTATTGGTGCTAATGTAGGATTCCACTCCATGTTCTGGACATATGGTAAACATATATATATATATATATATATATATATATATATATATATATATATATATATATATATATATATATATATATATATGTATATGTACATATAAACACTCAAATATATACATATGTACAGCAATATATGTCTGCACATATACAGATATATAGATACCTGTGCACATATAGTTATGGATATCTACATATATATCAACATAAATAGGTATATCTGATTAAATATGTATGCACATATAGTTATAGATATCTACATATATATCAACATAAATAGGTATATTTGTTCACATAGGATGTGCAGACATATATATCTCTGTATACACACACATATATATATATATATATATATATATATATATATATATATATATACACATGTGTGTGTGTGTGTGTGTGTGTGTGTGTGTGTGTGTGTGTGTGTGTATTTACAAAGAGATCTACAAATGGCCATATATATGATGCACTATACAGATGTGTAGACATGCATATGTATGAATATATATGTGTATGTACATGTAGACATATATCAACATATGTATATGTATATATCCATATGCCTGGCATGTGTAAACATCACAGTTGTGTATACCTTCCCAGATGTATCTCACCGTATGTATCTGATATGTGTATATTTAGAAATAACATATGTGATGCAACAGTAATATCAATGACAAGTACAACACAATTGTGGAAATCAAAGCAAGTTCAATACTATTCAATATGTGTAGTGACTGATATATTGGACAAATGATAGCTGTTTTCAGAGCTGTCATGGTGTAGTGGTTAACTGTTGTGATTATGGTGTACAGGGTCCTGGGTTCAATACCTATAAGGGCTGTTTATTTTGTTGCTGGGCAGAACAAGGGCTGCTAGATACAGAGTGGTTAAGGCAGTTTTGAGCAGCTTTAAGTGTGTTTGCGCGGGTTTACGTGAAGCTAAGTGATGCTAAGCTATAGTTAAATGTACGAGCATTTACACCATGTAGGCTTCACTTACCAGTGTGCAAATCTGCTTAGCTGTTAAATTGCAGCAATGCTGACACCTGCTAAGCATGGCTTAGCTCTGGTATCCAGTGCTCACATCACAGTCTGATAACATAGCAGGATAATGGCATCTTTAATAAGTGTATGTAATGCCATGTACAATACATGTATCTATGCTCTGTAATTACAGTAGCAAGGGGTGTGAGTGCCATGTCTGGGACACACAAGCATATAAGACCTGTATAGCACTGTTATCCATGTGAATGTGTTACATACAAGGGTAGTAACCTAGGTAACGTGCTGTCACATATGGGTATCTGTATACCTATAGACATACATATATATATATATATATATATATATATATATATATATATATATATATATATATATATATATATATATATATATATATATATATATATATATATATATATAGTGTATATCATAAGCTCAAATGCTGACAACTCCAAAGCACAAAATTCCGAACTTCAAACTTCAAAAATCTAAATCATCGAACCGTAGAATGAAGATCGCCATAGAGGGAAGATTTCCTTTTACACTGTAGAGCGATGTCGGATTTGGTATATTTAAGTAGCAGGGGTGTGGGGGGTGCAGGGTGGCTTGCCCCGCTGCATAGAGCATTTTTTTTGTTGTTTTGGGTAATTATGGGTTTTTTGGTGCATTCAATGTTATCAACTTTCAAGGTTTGAAATTTGCAGTTTTGTGCTTCGGAGTTATCAGCTTTAGATTATATGATATAGACCTATATATATATATATATATATATATATATATATATATATATATATATATATATATATATACACATACATAGCTATATATGGGCTACATTCAGACATCAGGTCCACAATCTATAACTCTCCTTCCTGCACAGCTGCACTGTTCTGCCTTGCTACAACACAGACAGGTGCCACATATGGAAACAGCCTTACATTAGGGGGTATATATATATATATTGCCAGATTGCAGGTAAGTCTATTACACACCTATGGCATTTTAGTATGCTACAAAACATGTTTACCTGAGTGTCCTGCAAGTGGTGGGCTCTGGAACCCACGTGTCCATCATTATGGCATTACTTCCACAACCAACTATTAGCCACAGTAATATACATCCTTTCCATTACACAAAACACACTATGTTGGCTTACATCTTGTCAGTCTGTGCTGCTCTGCACAGTTGACAGGTATGGCCCACTACCCACAGAGACAGACTCTAATGTCCATAGCAATTGTTCAGCTGAATATTATTACAACAGCAACACCTGATGGCACATATATATCATTCCACATCATCTACCCCAGTATTATGGACCAAGTACTACAGTCAATTACATGCATATATATGATCTGGGACATTTCCTCATATGAGTTGTCATTAGAAGAAAGCAACATTTTGAATAGAGGGTTGAATTTTATTCCCTTGTGTGAGAGTAGGTTATCAGACACTATCTTAGACTTGAACGTCTTCTGTAGAAATGTCATGTTATGACTGCAGTTTGAGGAGAGTAATGGGCAGCTTCCTCCCTTTAGGAAACTGAGTACATATGTCCCAGTTAATCACCACTTAATTGATACCTATATGAAGTTAATGCAAGATGAGATCTTTAGGATCTATGACAACAAGAACAAAAACAGGAGTAGATATGGCAGGAACAACTTGAACTATAGTGAGAGAATTGCCTTAAAAGGTTACAGGGCAATGAGTTGATATCTATAAGACAGGCAGATAAAGGAGGCCTTATTGTAGTTATGGATAGCACTCATTGCATTCAGTCAATGCAAGAGATGTTGAATGAAGAAAAGTATTACAGGGAGATGACCGTCATGGAAGTCCATAGAGTTATGGAACCTGTTTCTGGAATGCTGTTAGATATTTTGAAGGGAGGGCTGATTACAGAGGATGCTTATAAGTATCTAAGGGTGGTAAATCCCTTGATACCTTTGATACAAGGTTTACCGAAAGTCCACAAACAAGCCCTGAATCCACCAAAGAGACCGATAGTGGCAGGTGGAGGTTGGGTGACAGAACCCCTTTCAGTTTATGTAGAAAAGCACTTATAACCTGTGGTAAGCCAGAATAAAATAGTTCTCAGATTTTCGAAACAATTTTTTATAGATCTTTATGAGTGCACTATACAAATTCGTAACTTAGAAGAGGTGATTTTGTTACATTTGACATACAGTCACTTTTTACCATCATCCCCAATGATCTGGGTGTGCAGTACTTGCATGAATACCTTACTGCAAATAGTGACTATGGACTAGTAAAGATGGATCTTATATGTCACTTTTTTAGAGGTAAGCCTTGAGAATAATGTGTTTACCTTCAATGATAATATATATATCCAGAATGATGGCTTGGCTATGGGCGCTTTGTGTGCCAATAGCTACGCCAGTAAGTTTTTGGCACACTGGGAGAACACTGTGCTGTTTCAGAAAGAGGTGTATAAGCAACATGTTATTTTTTACCAACATTTCGTCGATGATTTGCTCTTGTTATGGAAGGGGAGTTATGATCAGTTACTGGAATTCCATCACATGATGAATGACTTGACAGCGTGCCTGAAATTCACCATGGCATGGTCATATTTCTGTATAGAATATTTAGATCTCTATATAGAGAAATTGTAGAATGGCCTTATTAACATTGGTGTCTTTCGGAAATCATGTTACAGGAACTCCCTATTGATCAGATCAAGCACGCACCCTGGTCAAGTTTCCAAAAATTTGACAAAAGGCCAAGGCATGAGGGCATCAAGGTTGAACCCTATGTTTGAAGGGTTTCAGAATGAGATGGATATTTTGGAATCCAGGCTTAAGAGCAGAGGATACCATCAGAAAGAAATACAGAATTTGTCAGACATCAATGTTTTAAGGGATAGCATAGCTTTGCCCTATTTTGGACCTCATACAAATGTTATAACATCGACAGAACAAGGTTACATTAATAGCCATCTGAAAGTACCCCTGTTTTTTACCACTGATAATACAGATTTGGTTTAGATTTTTAGTAAGAACTTTTCCATAATGATGGTTGATACAGAAATCAGTGAACTAGTGGTTGAGAGACCTAGGTTCCTGTACAAAAATAGGAAGAACTTGAAAAGACTCCTTTGTTATGATAGGAGAGTTAATGACATTCAAAGTGAAGGGTGTTCAATGCAACCTTGTGGCAGATGTTACTTTTGCTCGTTCATTAATACCTCCAAAATATTTTTTCATCCAGATCTTAATAGAGAATTTTTGTTTCATGTCTCAGCCACTTGTATGACACCAAATGTCATCTTCCTTGCGGAATGTGAATCTTGCCACTCATTTTATGTGAGCAAGACTAATAGGGTTTTTAGAGACAGAATAAGAGAACATATGTATAATGTTAGAATAAAGGCAGATCATAATGCACTCTCAAAGCATATCATACAGGCAGGAGAAACACATAGGTTTAATTTTAGAGTTTTGCAGGTTATAACACCACATATAAGGGAAGGTGATATTAGAAATCACACAGAATATAGGGAGACAAATTGGATTATTACCCTCAGAGCTGATAGAGGCAAAGGATTGAATGAGAGAGCTTCCATCAAACCTCTACTCAAAATCAGAGGTTACAGAAATAGAACATATACATATATGTATAGATTTTTATGCTTTTTAGTTGCAAATTCAATTAATTTTAATTGATTTTATGTTTTTAAAGTGTATATTTTTAGAGCGCTTTTAAAATGATGCGTTAAAATTTTCTGATTAATTAGGGTTAGCTGTGATTGGACAATGAATTTTGTATAAATGTAGAGGCCTTTTGATGTTTGTTAGATGGTCTGAAGAAGCTCATTCGCTAAAGCGCTGATCAAGTCTGATGTTGTTTTAATAAATTTATGAATAAGGAGAAGAAGGAACTGCCTCACTGCTTCATTGCTATTCTTTGCTATGGATTGTTGTGTGCTATACGTTTTTGTGACAAAGCTTTTATCCTGTGGTGTACTTTTTGGTTTATCGTTTTATACATGCATATATACTTCACATACCTGTTGTGGGAATGAGGTCTGTTGTGGAAAGTGTCCTTGTAGGAGGTTTTTTTGTTTTCTCTCCTTGGCTATGGCCTTAGCCTGCTTCCTTTGTTTCTGTTTTTGGTTTGGCTGTGGTTCTGATTTTGGTTCCTGATCTGTTTTCTGTTTTCTCTTTCTCTCCTTCTCTCTCTCTGTCTCTCTCTCTCTCACTTTCTCTCCAGTAAATGGATTAAGCTGCTTGGAATAGATTGCAACATGGCTTTTGTAGGTAATGAACATGATCAGGTAATGGCCTCTACACCAGTCAGTGTCCTCCACTTGCTACCTGCATGCAGCATGCTGTGTAGTACATCCAATTACCACTGTCATTGCAACCCAGTACTATAAATCCCTACATCATGTGAGTGTGGCCCCTTTACCTTTCCTGTATGTTGGACATCCTTCCTGGGAAGGATTAATTGTGTGGGCAGCAGTGTTACAGACAGCAGGTAGCAATACCTCTTACAAGAGAATTTGCACACTCAGGCCAGCTACATATTTGTATGAGATACCAGAACTGCAGAGTGTGAGTAGTGTTGTTGTATGCATTGTATAGCACAACTGTTACAGGGTTTGTGTGTACATACTAGTTTAACATGGACTGCAGTCTGTCTGCATATCTCTCAACTGTGTGCCTATCCACTTGATGGCCGGAGGTGTGCCTGTTAAGTTTTGACTGTCCACCACACAGGTCTTGTGTCAGATATATCCCTGGCAGTGTGTGTGTTGAGTTATATCAGTACATGGCTACATCAATTTATTTGTGTTTCTGACTTCATATTCCTGACTAAGGGTATGTTTCAGACTATCCTGTCAAATTAGTGACTTGCTTAGTGTATGACAACACTATTTCACATATGGGCCTGTGTTCCAGCCTCTGTCCTCCACCTACGTACCAGGTTTTGTCCATATGACATGCTGTCAGGGGTTGTTATGTAGTGGCCTGAGATTATGTCATGCTGCCATTCCTGCCATCATTCCACTGCTGTTGTGGCCCCACATATATTGTGGGGTTGGGTCCAAATATGTGTGGGCTTCATCTACACAATACATGTGTGCCCTTATGCAGTCCATAGATTAGTGTATGTAACAGTGGTATATGTCCCTGTATGTCAGTCTATGGGGGGTGCACCATAACTAACCTAGGCTGCTACAACATGTGAGGGGTATCAGGGGTAAGCTCATTACAGCCGAAAGTGACCCTCCAGGCTTCTTTTGCAGTTACACCTGCTCCCTCTAGGCTCAAATATTGCTATTCATATTTTGCATTAATAGTAAACCAAAATAAATACAACATACAAGGTATTTTATTTAAATTTTATCTTGAAGCATACATGATAGCAATATATGACCTCTGTATATATGACCTGTTAAAATGTGATTGAAAAAATTAAGGTGATAACTTAAATTTTAAAACTAGGGCGCCCAGTACTAGGGTCAAAGAGTCTTAAGGTATCTGGATGTACATTACCATAAAATTCACCTTGGGTAAATGTAGGCCTACTGCTTCCTGCCATATAGACTGTTCTGTTTGTCATTGTGATTGTGATGGTTTCAGTTATGCCTTGTTATATAACAGATAACTGAAGTCTTTACTCCGTAGGGATTGTGTACTGAGTGTAGTTAGAGGATGCTGAACTATACAGCTGCATTACTTACTGTTGATTGATTGTTATCCTGTGGCCCAGTCCATCTTTACTGTTGTACTACTTGAAGGCCTTGGCCTGGACAGCAACATATGTTATGCTTTCCAGAATACTGTATTAATTGATCTGTTTGAGAGTTGCATTAGTCTGTTTATATGTATTTCGAAGTCTAATAGCTATATGTCATGGCATATACAACTGTAATAGTACACAAATAAAGCTTTCTCATGTATGCAAACCTGTGTGTGGTTTTATATCCTTTGACCTCTCTGTGGGTATATGTTTCAGGCAACAATTGTCTTTTGTATGGGTGACTCATAACAGTGTCCAGTTGGTAAGGTGGCAACTGTAGGCATATTGGCTGTTCTGTATGGTGTGCACCCTCTAAATATGTATCTTTCTATGCATATATCTGTGTGTGTGTATGTGTAGTTATATATATATATATATATATATATATATATATATATATATATATCTGTGGGATACATTTATAATCTTGAAATACTGAAATGTCGAATTTCAATATCTCGAGAATATAAACCAGAATGTTTAAAATAGCAAAAGTTCATAATCACGAATTCAAATATCTCAAATTCGTGGTTATGGCCTTACACTATGTGATGTCCAGGATTGTGTGTTTATGGTGCGGTGCTGTGTGTGGATCTAGGTGTTTTGTCAGGTAAGTGAGTGTTTTGTAAGGGATTTGAGTGGGGGTTAGAGTGTGTTTGAGTGTGCTGACCACATGCAGGTGAATCGGGACATATTTCAACAATTGCCCTCTTAAACCTTTAGTGAATTGTACAATGACAGGTTTGTTTTCATTGACATTTTCCAAATATGTACAGGCCTGACAGTCAGTTATATGACATAAAATGCTGCCTACATGTCAGAGATTAGCACACTGATATGCAAGGGGGCAGGGTGACAGCCGGCAGATATGGGCCGATTAACTGGACATTGTGGACATTTCTGTACACTTGTGGGGTATGATTCTGCATAAAGCTTACTACCACTACCAGGATTCAAGCCATGACTGTGTCTGCTATAAATAAAACACTGTCCATCACAGTTTAGCATGCTATAAAGATATTGCTGTGTATCTCTTATCTGATTTCTGTCTATGATTCTCCTGTGGTTTTACATTCTGACCTTGTAATTACAACACTCTTACACAGGATTTCCTAGACAGTTTTATTATGTAGCGCAGTGTGGGTTACAGTGATGAGTAATACCTTATTATTCAGAGCAACTGCAACACTAACAATGCCATGCAACTGCAACATTAACAATGCCATACAATACCAGAGTAAACAGTACCAGTACAGGATATCAATCTTTTATTTCTAGCCACAGTGTTTGCATCTGACAGACCTGTGGGAGCAATGTTTGTTAGCACTACCTGAATGTTGACACAAATTACCAGTTTCCACATTAGTATTATGCACATACGTCTCACTCTGTTACTGTACACATTCTGGTCACAGCTTGACAACATGGGGGTGTAGATGGGACATATTTGGCTTATTACTCTCATAACATTTTGGGGAGTTGCTAGAGAGACAGATTTGTTCTTATAGATGTCTGACAATCAGTTGCATTTTTTTGTTTGCTGCCTAAACATCTGGGATCATCCCACTGATTTCCCAGGGAGACAGGGTGACAGACAGCAGACATGAGCCGATTTACTGGACATTCTGGACATATCTGTACAGTTGTGAGGTATGATTCTGCATATAGCCTACTACCACTCCCAGGATTTGAACCATGGCTGTGTGTGCTAAAAATACAACAGTTCACATCTCAGTTGATTGTGCTATTTGGCATCGGTTGTCTGTTGTTTCACTGTTTTCTGTCTAAGTCTCTATCAGTTGTATTATATGACCTCTTTGGATTACAACAGTCATATACAGACATTCCTACACATTTTATTTATGTAGCACAGCTTGGGTAATAGTGCTTAATACAACAGTACTATTACATGATTGCAAATCTACATTACCATATGATGCCAGAGTAAACACACGCAGTCCAGCAGTTAGACCTTTATTGTCAGGCTATAATGCTTTTATTTACATACAACCTATATGAAACTCTTCCTGCCATATTCTCTGGTGTATGCAGTACATGCCTTAAACAATATAGGTTTTATACCAGCAATTAACTTACTACTACTTTTAGATTTATTTCCTATGACAGTACATGCAAGAGTATTACTAACCTGCCTCACATCACAACTCCTCCAATCTACATCCATGGACTTCCTGGTTCATAGCCCACTCACTTGCTGCTGTGAAAGACATAAGATGAATATTTAGCCATACCTATCCATAATATACATGAACTGGCAATTATTAAACAGGTAGTGGACTGATACTTACACATGGCTGGGACTTCCCCTGTCCTCCTAGCCTCTTGGATCCACTGATCCAAGAGATCCCCCTTTTGCCGCTTCAGGTCGGCATAGTGATGCCTGACCTGCTCACCAGTTCGGGGTATGCCAATGGCACTGGTTAGGTCATGGGTGAGATGGTCCAAGGGTTCAGCTTTGTATTGGGAACCCTGGTACTGGTCCTTTAGCAGTCTCATGTCATGGTCTTTCACAAGGAGTTCTGCCATGACTTGGGACTCCTGGATGCCCCAGCGCTGCACCCGAAAGCACACACCCTCTCCCATTCCAGACATAGTGCATACAAGTGGAAGCTACAACCAGTTATGAGATGTATTCCCACCTGTTGGGTTTAAATAGGGCCGGTTTCCCACACTTTGCTGTGATTGGATGGTATTGAAAAGGCTAAGCAATGGGCAAACCTACTTACCTATGGCTGGCATTGCTTAAAGGGGTTTACCAATGGGCAGATTTAGTTAGCTGGCCTATACATTGCTTACACCTACTAAGCTGGGCTGTGCAATGCTTAGTGTTGCTTAATATTTAAGTTGCATTATATTTGCATTGTGACATTGATTTATTATTCATTACATGTTATATATGTGTTTGGTATCCATGATTCATGTGTACATACACTGTATGGGGTCCTTGTGTTTATTAGGGGTTTTCGACACTTTATTACATTGACACCTAAAATCTGGGCTTAATGCAGTACTCCAGTTCACATATTTATGCCCTGTAGTTGGTTATAAAATATACAACCGTATATAGATTCCTTTCACATGTTGATTTTATATTTCCTGTTGTGAGGATCTGTCTGCTGATACCTCAATCTTATGTACTGCTGTGATGGCTTAGTAGTTAATTACTGTGACTATAGTGTACAGGGTCCTCGGTTCAAGACCTGCAAAGGCTGTTTATTTTGTTTTTGGCCAGAACAGCGGCTGATGCATAGAGAGTGCTTAAGGCACTTTTAAGCAATTGTAAGTGGGTTTGCACTGGTTTGCACAAAGGTAAGCAATGCTAACCTCTGGTTAAATATGTTTACAGAGAGTTAGCTTCAATATTGCTTAACGTGCGTGTGCATTGCTTGCCCCCGCTCAAATGGGCTTAAACCCACTTACTAATGCTTAAATATGCTTAAATATATTCCAGTTCACAAATATATGTTATGTCATAGGTTATGCAACAAAGTAATTGATCATACAGTGATTTGACATGGAAAATGGACTGTACTGGAGTGGGACTTGAACCGGGAATGACTGCTCGTAAGGCGAATGCTATGCCCTCTACACTATTGATGTACTGCTTCATTTGCATATATCTTGCTTTGTATCCTCTTGTGCCATTTAAGCTGCATTAACCATAGATAAGCAATGGGCAAACCCACGCACCTACGGTTCAATTTGATCTGTTTCATAAAAAAAAGTCTTCATATTTAAATGTTATAACTATTGCTCTTGTACACTTGGGGGGATGTTGTTGGGGGTATGCAAGCACCTATGAGTGGTCTCACTCATTCTTACTCCTACACTGCTGTTCTTGATTGCAGGGGCATGTATAATATCACAGCTCTGCTTTCAGACACATCCCCTGCACTCGTACATGCTCCATGTCCATTTAGGAGCTCAGGCAGCACACCTTCATTATTATGCTTGGCACACTGTTGTCCTGCTCTTAAATAGCCATTTCTATGCAGGACTAAGCTAGTCCTGCACAGAAGGATAGTGAATCTGGGGTAACATGTATTTAAATTCTTTGCTTTAACAAATCCATTATTTATTTTACCAGACTTAGTGCGGTACTTAAGCTGTTAAAGTCTGAGACTCCATAAATAATATTTGTCTCTCTTTTTGCCCTGAAGTCATGTGGGCCATAGAGTCTATGAACTTTACATTACTTTATAGTCCAGTACTGCTGATTTTTTTTTCTTCTCCTTAGAACTTTATAGCAGTATGTAGGCTTCATGTAAATCCAAGATAATGTGGGAAATTTAATAAAGTCTACACATTTTTTTTACTGTATAGGCATCATGCTGTGCTGCTTATATGACAGGATGCAGGTTTTAGATTCAGTAAGCACTGCTGAGTGACACACATGCCCATGCCAACATGAGAAGTTCTGTGGCATACAAATTACCTCATAAGCAGGTGAATCTCATGCAAATCAGTCAGGTAGAGCAATCCAGCAAGCAGTCAGGCAACTCTTCACACCCTGTGTCAGTGCCTGTAGTGTACATAGAAAATTTCCATGTATAGGAGTATAGAGAGACAAAGTGTGCTGTAGAAATGTAGATATATGGACAGAAATAGCTTACCACATACAGATATGACAGAAACTATCCTCCTGTGTGTCTGAAAAATTAAAGGAAATAAGTTAAATTAACTTTATTATTTTTAATAATCTGGGCATATTTGTGTGGCGTGCCAATGTGCACAAACATGCTGTGTAAAAAACAATTCGGAAAAAAATAAATATTATTTGACAGAAATGTGCTGCAGGACTTTGCGTGGAGTATCTACAATGGTGCATCGGTGCTGTTGCTAATGTGGTAGAGCTATGAAGAGTGTAGTTTCCAGGCTATGAGCATGGATCCCTATGCAAATAAGGTGGAGTTACTGAATAGCATAAAGGAGTAATCGTGTCTGCATATCCCCTTCGTGTAGGCAGGTAACCATGTTGGTGTTTACAGAGGAGGTAGTTGACATCAGGGGAAGGTTTGTCCAATGACTTCTAAGCTTATTTCAGCTTAGTTGCACCAGTTTGTGTGGCATGCCACCATGCTGAACGTGTCCTTTTGGGGGTGGAGTTGTGCACTAACTTCTAAGCTTTGTATAGCTAAGGGGCACATGTTTCCATGTGTTTGTGTGGCATGCCTCCATGCTGAGCTCAGAAGTCTGGTGGGGGTGTACACTAAGTGCTAAGGTATGTCTACCTACAGGGTGCAGGTTTGCACTGTGTGCTGCAGTGCTGAGTGTATCTAAAAGCCAATGGCATGTTAATTAGTTTTGACCCCTGTTTAACTTAAATTATAGCCACTAAATGATGTTATTGATATATTAGGCAGGTGGAATGTATCATAGGAAGCCAATCACACAGTCAGCACCGACAGCAGAGCACTATTAAGTATGCATACACACTACAATCTTTTCCCCCATACTTTTAAGCACTGGAGTACAAACTTGGGATGTTTAACTGAGAGAATTCTAGGGTCTGCTGCAGGTCTGCTACATCTGTATGTGCTAGATGCTGACGTCAGTGCTGCTGCTGCTGACAATAGGCCTAGACAGAGAAGAGGAAGAGTGTTCAAGCCCAGGGTAACCTTCCAGGAGCTACATGAACTGGAGATTGTACAGAGCTACAGGGTGGACATAGACATACTACAAAAACTCACTTAGCTCTGCCACCATAAACTCAGACCCAGAGCCAACAGAGGAAAATCCATACCAGTGGAAACAAAGGTATGAGTAGCCCTTAGGATACTAGCTACAGGCACTTTCCAAAGACCAACTGGGGAAATGATTGGGGTCTCACAGGCATCAGCATCCAGGGTACTTCATCAGTTCCTGGATGCCATGCTACCACATGCCAGTGAGCACATTTCTTTTCCACTCACCCCTGAGGTGAGGGCAAGCAATATGCAACACTTCTACCATGTAGCACACTACCCTGATGTACTGGGTGCCATAGATTGCACTCATGTACACATCTAGTCACCACCCAGTGAGGAGGGTAGAATCTTTGTCAACCTCAAGGGGTACCACTCCATCATCTGCCAGGTCATGTGCAATGCCTAAGGGATTAACATGAATGTGTGTGCTGGCAGCTCAGGCAATTATCATGACTCCCATATCTGGCACACATCACAGTTGTACCAGATGTCTGCTAAGGGGGACATCCCACATGGCCCATTTACTGGGGTATGCTGGCTATACACTGGAACCATGGATAATGACACCCATCAGAAATGCACACACACCCATGGAAGAATGCCATAATGAGACACACACACATACTGGGAACATCATAGAACATGTGTTTGGGCTTCTGAAGTCACAGTTTCAGTGCCTCAATATATATGGTGAGCCCTGCAGTACTCTGCAGCCTCATGTGCACATATGTTCACAGTATGTGCCATGCTATGCAATATGATCCTGTGGAAACAGCTGCAGCAGTATCAGCAAAGGGAAGGAATACACAGCCCCCCACCAATGCCTAGTTCATAACAGCTACAGTCACAGGAGGACTTGGAGGAGGAATCCCCTGATGATATCCCTATAGGCAGACATAGGTGCACCTAGTATGCCCTGGCTTTGGCTAAGAGACAACGTATAGCACATTAACTGACAACCTATGGCCCTAGGGACTGACACCTTACTCCTACTCACATACATATATTAAAATTGTTGATGGCAGGCAACCCACACAACCTGTACCTATCCATGTATTGGCTGTGTTCTACTTACATCACACAGAGTCAACCCTGAAGTTCAGTTCTGTCAACTGCTGTATTCGCAAGGTAAGTCTCTAACTTACACACTACTTATAAGGATTATTATAATATGGTATCGTATGTATGAATCTACTGCATTTATGCAAGGAAATATAGTGTGGTATGTAGACAGAAGTAACAGCCAGATGGGACTACAGATACCCAGTCTAATAGTATGTGTTCCCTAATAATCACTAGGCCTCATGCTTGGAATATTCACTATATCAGTCAAGAGAGATGTTAAACAGTGGAGTCAAATGGTATTTGGACTATTGTCTATCCCAGCAGATCATGTGCTGTTGTTCCTCATCCACAAAACAGCAGTGTTCCCATGTAACTGCTTTAACAGTTAGTCAGCAGTGGTATATCAGCTGACCAGTCAATCTCAGGGCTGTAACATAGAACTCAATCACACATTGTATGTCACATGTAATGCAGGAATAACAATATACATATTTCTGCTGTTGACTGTGTGACAAATAACTGCTATCTGTCTGGCAGCCTGTGTGGCTCAGTGGACTAGGGAAATAAGCGTGGGTAATGGTGTTGATGGTTCTAATCTGGAAGTAGGGCCATCTTTTGCATGTTAGGTATTATGAGCCACAGTCACATAGTAAGTACAGCAGACAGCTGGGGAATGCTGTGGACATTATGAGTGAGGTGCAGTGCTGCAGAAACAGGGGCAGATGTCATTGTCTGTAATATACAAACTCCCGGACTGGAGTACTGTTAGGTGTGGCCTGGAGTCACTTTATAAGTACTGACAGTCCCACTGGGCATGCACATACACTTAAATAAAATGAGAGCAATTCTGTTACCCCTTCATCAAAATGACCTGTTATGTATAGATATGTCTATACATACAGACATATATGTATACATATTCGTCTCTCACTATATCTCTCTCTCACATACATAGTGTATCTATCACTATCTAGTTTCAAATAGATATATACTGATATCTATAGCTATATATATTAAAATGATGCATAGACTCCCACATATATCTTCATAATACATGTACATATCATACACACACACACACACACACACACACACACACACACACACACACACACACACACACACACACACACACAGCTACATTTCTATATGCATCCCTGTTATATACATAAATGTGTGTGGATGTCTATATTGTCCTACATACCTTAATAATGATGAGTAAATCTGCACTATCACACATCCATACTGTTGCTCAAAGGATCCAAACTAAGGGTGCAACAGTACATAATCCACTTACCTACAGACACCTGTGCCTGCTGGATGTCACCATGTAGACAGACACAGGTGAACAGGTGGTGTAATGTATAATGTTGTCAATGCATGCATGGACAAGGCACATTGTTCCTGCCCACAGGTTTGCCTACATCTAAGTGCAAACAGCCACATATGGCCATAATGATAACTGTACACACTTAGCTAGGATAAAAACAGTTATCTCACTGCTAGGACACTAGATGCAGATAACAGTACAAAGCAATATCACTCTGCAGTTCACAGATACTGTTCAACACATGCCTAGTTGAGTAATGCACAAGCGCTGTGCCTGCAATCACATACCAGCAAACTTAACCTGTGGCACGTGTGATAAGTACTGTGATATATAATGTATAAGACTGGATAGGTAGGGTTCTAATTTCACTCCAGGCCATGTGTGTGTGTGTGTGTGTGTGTGTGTGTGTGTGTGTGTGTGTGTGTGTGTGTGTGTGTGTGTGTGTGTGTGTGTGTGTGTGTGTGTGCATCCCCCTGCAAAACAACTGACATGCCCTCATGGGCTATCAACCTGCAATGGTTTTCCACTTTTTGGTCCTGTAACTTTTTGCTGACTTCCAAACTGCCCTCTTCTACAAGGTCCGATGATGTCATCCTCTTTAAGACTACCAGCTGACAGTGTAATATCATACTTAATCCATGGCATGTGCAATAAATACGGTGAGCTATAGTGTGTAGAACTAGATAGGTAGGGGTTCAAGTGTCACTCCAGACTACTTGGTGTGTGATATATGTCCATATGGCATAAATATGATTATCTTGGTAACTTAGAAATAGGTAGGGTTTGCAGTATTTTATATGTAGCGTGTGATGTGGCCTCCCCAAAGGTCTGAATGCAACAAGGCCTGCAGGCATCATCAAGCATAATATGTCCTAAACTGATAGTACAAGCAAATATGAGATGTGTTGCATGCATCATATACTGTGATCTGTAGTTCGTACCTTTGCATAGGTAAGTGTTCTCATCTACATTCAACCAACTTGCACTATGTGTGTGACTTGGCATGTGCTGTACACAGTGATTGGAAGTGGTGCTAGCCTCAATGTAGCCATGTTTGTGTGTGAGCCTGTTAGAGCATTTTACATTATGTTATGGAACTATAGGACATTTGAACTTCACTAGCATAATGGCCATACAACCCTCACAATCATAGAAATCTTTATACACATAGTTACATGATCAGCACATATTGTCCCAGTCCAAGAGGGACATTGGCAGATGCCCTGTGTTGAGATGAGTGTCACCCAGCCAGTCATATGGATGGCACATGCTGAGGTGCACTGAGGTGCTCTGTGTGCCATTAGGCAGGGTTCTGTTTCAAGGGTATATTTAAGTCTGCTAAACAAATCATGTAGTGCTAACATCACATACGAGGTTAATGTCCTTACAGTGAGCTCTCCATTTACTATGTCTCCTACAGATAGGCAGTATATGCAATCAAGCAGGGTCACACATTGCCCTGTATGCAAGGCACAGCTCACCTCTGAGTAGTCTATATGCCACAGGCAGCAATGACATTCATTGCAGACGATCCCCATTGAACACATACTGAAGACATGAAGTGACCTTGTGAGGGACCATACATCATCAAATGGCCATTGCACTCAGATATTGGCATGCTGAGGGAAGAGTACTTGGAGATTATGAGTATGTCACTTACAGGTGACTGTGGCCTCAGCTACACCATATGATTCCTGCCATACCACTGCAAAGACATGGTGATCTGAGGCACATTAAGTGTAAACCTGTGTGGCCAGGTCTGTTTGCCAAGTCCTTTCACCCCTGAGTATGTACATCACATGTTGTGACTGATATGCTTCAGGCTGTGCTTTGCCAGCCAAAACCGGGTCTGTCTTATGCTGTGATTATGCTGTGATTATGCTTATATAACAAATATTTTTATCTCCAGTCACTGGAGTGCTCTCTCTCTTCTTTTTTTTCCTGATATTTTCTTTCCTGAGCCGTGCACCGCCCACAGAGCAGGTTAGAGTGCTGATATGCTTCTTACCAGGTACATAGGTCTAACTGATGGAAATGATAATGCATATATATTTGCATGTAGTTTATGGCCATTATTATGTCAACAAGCATGTGTTTGCAATACACTCTTGCAGAATAGTGATATACCACAGAGATTCTATGAGTGCTCACAGTATGCAGGCATCAGCCAACATTGTTAGCCACAGTCATTCAGTGGTCACATGTATTGTGGTTAAATGGATTCCAAGCAGTAGAGGACCCAGGACTGCACCATGTTGAGTACTGCTGCTTACAGATCAGCTATTGGAGGTGGATGTCCCTATGTTGCGTTTGTGTGCCATCAATGGGCCACTTACTGACCCCTACAATGACAGTATCATGAATGCCTAAGTGGGTGTTTGTAAATATTGCCTGAGCAGGGGATATAGTCAGATGGCTTGGCTCTGTCTAGGGAGTTGTACACCCTGATGTACCCTTACCCAGGTCCTTGGTGACTGGCTATGAAATGTCCACCATGTGTAACAGTCATGCTCCCCATGTCACACATCCAAACTTTGTGCAGTCAGTTGTGTGTAGTTCACATATATGTGTGCTGATCAGCTCCATGATGATTGCCCCTATGGGCATACAGAAATGGATACTTAGACAAAGAGGTGCATAGTTATGTTGGTCAGTGGATGCACCACCTCTGTGCAAGGGTACAACAGTTGCCACTGTCCACTCACCTGGAGTGCAGCCAGTGGTGTCAGTGTGATTGTACGGTTTCTCAATGGTGTTAGTAATCCATGTCAGGTCACATGTGGGATGCAGCCTGGAATGTTAGCATGTGCAATAGATACTGTGTATCTTCCAATGAGTGGCCAGTTACAAACTGTTCTGTAAATATGGAAGTTATGGGACAAGTTGTAGGAATGTCATGTGTCACATGTGGTGGGGACAAGGGAGTGTAGTTGACGCAGACAGTGTGGGAGTACAAGTTAGGTATGAGTACAGACCCACCATATGTGGAATCATGACGTATGAGGTCACCGACAATCTGGGCCTGTCCTTTGAGGTCACACATGTAACTGCACTGTGCATTGTGGTTCTACTTCTTATGGGTGGCTAATTCTGTCACTTACCATGTCTACACAACATCACAACAACACTATTTGCTTATTTTAGCTGATGAGGTAGTGCCTCCATGTTAGGGGGGCATCCTCACCCCAACTGTCACACAGCACTGTCCACCTGTTATTGTACAACCTGTTAATAGCAGTTGTTCACCAGTAAGGTTTGCTGAACCATGATGAGCCTCTGTCACTCCTGTCATGTACAGCCAAGTTCATGCAGTTGTAATTCCGCTGACATAATGCATGGTTGCAGAGCCCTGCAAACTTGCCTGTCCCACCTGAAGGGGGAGGTGCAGTCATGCTATGTCAACCATCCCACAGGAGGTAATAAATAACTTTCTTGACATATATGTCTGTATTGTCTGCAAGGGGGGTACATGTTGCTAGTTCAAAGGAGACAGATCTGTGGCCAGATCTCACCAGGGAGGACCTCACATGGGGGGGCTGTACTGGTCACCCATATTGGTAAACACATGATGCAATACATTGGTTCTTAGTGTGGGGATGTCATGGCACTGCTGCAGGGCATTGTAGGTAAGCACCTGGACATTCTTTGGGCAAGTGAGCCACAGCACAATAAAGCAACACAGTGTGTATATATATTACACTTCCCTAATGTGTTTGTCTGTGCTCTGTACAGACACCTTGCATGACTCTGACTTGCACAGAGGACAGCCAGCATGTAGTGCCAAGTGATGTCCCCAGATCTCTGAGTCATGTCACTTGAAATGCCATGATAGGAGTTAGCATGGATATGAGCACTAACACTGTTGTATACCTACTGACACTGGACCAAACACTCTTACTTTTGATCAAGGCCAGATCATGCCTACCGACTGTAACTGGTGGAGCCCATTGACTATTACACTATGTAATGGATGTTGGACATATGTCTCACTCCACCAATCATGGCCTGGCAAGGTGTATGACAATATTAAGCCAGCAGACCTTGCTGGAAACTGTGTACATCATGTACAGAGTGTTATGTAACTAATGTACTACCTTAACCAAAATAAACTGCTCACAGACTCCTAGCATGGCTTCAGACCACACCATAGTACTACATCAGCTCTCTTATCATTCACTAATGTCATCAACCTTAATTGAAACAACAAACTATCATCAGCACTCTTTCTGGACCTTTCTAAGGCCTTCGAGATGGTTAACCATCAGCTACTGCTCAGTACCCTGAAAGCTGTGTTCTTAGACCACCAGTCACTGCAATGGTTTCAGTTCTATCTAAGTGGTGGACAGGAGGCTGCCCTATGGCAGGACAAGCAGTCATCCCATCTCCCGGTCACCCTAGGAGTCCCTCAGGGCTCTATACTAGGACCCCTCCTCTTCTATATCTTCATAAACGACCTTCATACTACCATTCCAAATGCACACTGTATCAAATATGCCAACGATTCTACCTTGATATGCTCTGCCTCTTCGCAAACAAATCTCCTATCCCTAACCCAGAATACCTTTAACAACATTGAGAAATGGTTAACTAATTGACAACTGCTCCTGAATCCCAACAAAAACAAGCTGCTACTTTTCTCCCCTATCCATAGATCCACTAAGCCATTCTTCACTACTATGTATAACAATGCCACAATTATCTCCCCAGATGACCAAACTAAGCTCCTAGGAGTACTAATAGAAAACAACCTAAAATTTGACGTGCATATTGACCACACTATTATTAACAAAAAACTAGGCTCCCTCTACAAGGTCAAACTTTTCCTCACCCCTTTTGCTATGGTTGCTATTGCATGAACCCATCTTCTCTCCACTCTCCTCTATGCCTCACCGGTATTTACTAACCTCTCTAAAACTAACCTCAACAAACTATCCTCCTGTTACTACCATATAGCTAGATTTGCCACTGGCATGGCATACAGGACTCACTACTGCAACAACCTAGTTCAACTTGAATGGCTGGAATTTCCTTCCCTCTTGAAGTTCAACCAGCTTATAGTAGCACACAAAGTGCTCAACCAGCCTGATAATACCACAACTCTCAAGAGCGTTATCTGCCCACATAATACTTTCAGGCCACTTTGTTCCTCCAAAAAACTATTGGTCCTAATCCAAAAATCCAGCAACACCACAGGGGATTCCCTGTTTACAAACTCAGTTGGTAAAATTTGGAATCAGCTCTTACTCAAGAAACATCTCTACCCCCTATTAAGAAAAAGCCTCAAAATATAGTTTAAATCTAACTGGATCTGCCCCTGCCTAAACCCTGACTAACCCAACCCAGCAATTTTGTCTTTCTCTACTTAACTGATTATTAGCAAGCCAGTCATTCTATTGATCTGATGGGTCATGTCATAATGTACAGTTTTTCCTGCTGAGTTAAACCTTTTGTATACTGTAGTGTTTTCCTACTGTGCTAAACATTTGATTTATTTATATTATTTTCTCACTTTGTTAACCTTCAGCATGTGTCAGCATATTCCTACTGTGTTATACCTTTTGAAATAATGTATATACATCCTTTTGCTCTGTTTTGGTATTATTGTATTATTATTATTACTTTTGTGGAGCTTTTCTCCCTGGGCCTCCGCTGAAAATGGATTGGTATCCAGTCGGACTATCCCGGTCAACAAATGTAAAATAAAATAAATAAATAAATAAATGATATCAGCTGGTGTATAAGCAAGTGTCTGACAGTCATACTCTGGGAAGATAGCATTGGGAGACCTATGCTGCAATGATGCCAGTCATTGGTGGAGTTCACCATCCTCCATTATTTGTGTACCCCATCTACCTATTCCCTATTTGCAGTCACAGCCACTGTCAGTGACCTCTGACTGAGTACATTAGCAGGTAATTGCATATTAGGAGCTGTCACAGAATCCCACACAGAACCAACAGTTATCCAGGATGGTCTAAGATACAGTCAGTTGTTCTCTGAGCCACTGAAAAAGACTAAATACCAACAACTGCATAATGCTGTCCTGCGGGAAATCATCTACCCCTGAAAAATATTGTAGTATCCACACACCGCACACAGTTGAGCCATAACACATGGAGTTATGGACACAGAGAGTAATGTAGCCTTTGACTTTCACTGGTCGGTAAGATGTGGGGATGCATTCACTGTTGTACAACCTATACAGACAGGTTTGGGATGTAAATCCCAGACTGTCACTGTTATACTGAATGTGGCAGTCATCACACCTATCATTGTGTGCAATGGCAACCTTGCTATGTCACTACACAGGCATATTGTAAGACTGTAGCAGCCACACATGTTCCATGGTACACCAATACACAGTGTAGATAACATATCCTATGGAGTGCATGTCATGACCGTACATGTGTAGTCTGTCTCCTAAATGCTTTGGAGGGGATGTGTATGGCTCCATACAGGAAGGTGTCAGATCCCACTATGCACCTCCCTCATATCCATGACAGGACTAACACATCTCGCCTGTTCTACACACCTGCAACATCACTGTGGCATACATGCTGGAGAGACAGGTATGTAGCACAAAATGTACATCATACATGAAACAGGCCCCCCCATGCATGTAAAGCACAGAAGCCTGGTATACAGGGCATTGTCAGACCCTACTCTGATGGACGCCCTGCATAGCCACAAAAAAAACAGTACCATAATTACCCATTCTAAAGACTTAAACCTTGCCTGTGATAGACATAGGACCTGCTGGAGAGATAGGTATTTATCCCAGACACTACCCCATTTATGGAATAGGCTTCCCATCCATGTGAAGCAGAGTTCCTCAATGACACAATTCAAGTGCAACTTGGACAATTGGATGGGGAAACCAGAAATTCATCCCTGGTTTGGCACCTATGTCTCTAATCCAAATAGGTAACCTGTAAATGGCTCATCTCCCAGGCCCATGCTTATACTTATCAGAATGTGTCAGAGATTTGGGGTGCATGGCCTAGCTTAAAAAGGCCCTTGTGGTCATTAGCCTAGTAAACACTTATGAACCTATGAGCATCTGAGAGTGACACACATCATGTGCAGGTTACACAATGGGATGCAGAACATCATGATCAGAACTTATGTCAGGCAACTGTATGTACTTGCCACAGGATATTTGTAGATGGGTCACCTCCATCACCACAGCTTGTAGATGTATTAGTTCCCAAAATCCTGGTGACACATATCAAAGGTAGCAGACCTTTTCATAGATTAGGGATGCGTAAGTGCACTGAATGCCGCCATTATCCATGTTAGCCTGTTATACACATATGAACCTATGGAGCTGTGCACTTATAGTGCTGTACCTTACTGAAGACATATTTCTGCTGCACTGACATGCCATACTATGCTGTTTTTTTGTCGCTGTGTGTCCATAGGTTATGCCGACTCCTGAAACAGAAACAGAAACAGGTCCATGACACACCTGTCATTGTGTAACTATACAGCCATTACAACATCATACAACATAAGGTACAGAAAACTATGTGGTGTACTTGTGACAAATGCCAGCATACAGTATCTGTCTGTAACCATGACAAGTGGCATGGCAAAACAATACTGCATTACACAAGTACATGTTAACTAATATACTCACCATGTGCATCAGATACATAGCCTTATTTCCTTGTATTGATGGTGAGGATGACAAGGATGTGGCCCAGGTATCATCACTTGCACAGGGCATTGTGTGGGGGTGCAGGATGGCTAGACTGATCCAAATGGTAGACAGCATGTGTGTGAGTCAGGAAGGGAAGCAAGTAACATGGACCATGGAAAGGTGCCATGTATGTCTGTGGGTGACTTGCATTTGACAATGGTGTGTGAGTGTGTGCATGTACACAGCCAAGCTCAGTGCTAGCCCTACATGAGTATATGTTGGACAGCTTTGGACTGTACATGGTAGAGTTGACAGTTCATCATCTCCAGCCCTGAACATGGAAACCGGCTCTGCCAGGAGTTGCACTGGCACCTCATGCCCAAGATCAGAAGTGGTACTAGTACCTGATGGTGACTGCTGTCTGTTGTGACCACGTCACCCATAGGAATGCCCAGGACAATGAACTCATAGCCTGCCACGTCTTGGTGTGAACAGCACACTCCCCCTCTGTAGCCCTGGATGTACTGACATTATGGGAGTCTGATTTTGCATGGCCATGTGGACTCTCAGCAGATGGGGTTTCTGATCTATGTCCATAAGTGCAACAATGCTCAACTCCAACCACACGTTCCAGCACAGACAATGTGTGGTCCAGGACAGACACTGTCTCTGCCCACCTTCTGTTCACTGCATCAGTGAACTGATCCAAGGTGTCCCGAGTGCAGTGGAAGCAGTCACAGATGTCAGACTGTGCTGCACCCATAACCCTAAGCATACATCTGGTGTTCCATTCAAAATGTGCCCATGTCTCCAAGACAGCACAAAACATGTGCTGAGTGACCCAAGATGTGACACCTGTAACAGGTGCTGGACAGATAGCAGGCCTCCTACAAGCAACACCGTCGATCCACCTGTGTGGGACCTCACTAACTGTCTGGTTATGGCCAGTGTCTACACTCATTGGACCCATAGTTGCCACACTTTCCTGTTCAATGTCCCCACCGTCTGACTGTCCAATATCTGTGGCATCTGAGGACTGTGTATGTGTGGGCATACTGACTTTATGTGGTGACAATGAGGGCAGAAGAGGGATGTCAACCTCTGGGACAGATTCAGCCCCCAAAACCACCACCTGTCCCAATCCCATGCAACCACAGTACAATATATAAGGCCTTCATGTAGATTAGGGGCCCTTTCTGATATGTTGTGCTGGACATTACTGGGTTGAAGAGACTACTTCATTGCATTGGGTTGGTCTGTAGCAGAAAGTTTTACGTAGAGATGTGTGTGATACAGGCTGCAGCTGCTGCTGCAGGTAATAGACATAGGCAGAGAGTGTGAACACTTTGGAGGACAATAAAATGTAGGAGTAACTGTGGGAGCTGTCAGCCTAGTTGTAGAGGTAGAGCCAGATGGAGGCTACCCTTTCCAGTCCAATTAAGGCATGTGTTTGAAGTAAGTATGTTAGGCAACAGTAACACTAACAGAGTACTAGGCCACATGTTTGTTGTGTCCTTGAGCAACATGGGGGATAAATATAACAATATATCCACTATTTGGGTGACTGTCAGGCCATATGTTACAGTCTGGTAGTAATTTGGAGCATGTATGAGGGCAGTCCTTCTTACAAGTAGGTACTTTGAAATGTGTATGTTAGATGTGCAGCTGTGCTGATCAGCACTATGAGTTTGAAAGGATTGTGTGGTTCACTCTGATAATTAGTGGCCCTCATTTGCAGTGCCCAAGTTGAACTTATCTGTGAATGCATATTAATGCATGACTTGACACTTTATGCACTTATACTTTTGGTATAGGGATATGAAGTGTGTTTCTATCAGCAGGCCTGTGACCTCCATCAATAAAATGCAGGCATTTCATTTGATATGCATTGCGTGGATAAAGAGTGCATGACTCAGTCATTATTTGCTAGCTTTACAATAGTAAAATTATACTGCTACACACAACTAGATTTGAACCCAGACTGTGTGTGGCAAAATGTACTATTTGGAAGGCATTTAACAGACTGCACTAATGAGTCACTGCTACAGCAGGTATATTTGCAAGATATATGTGCACACATACAGGCTGTGACAAACATTTTCTACATCCATCAGTATGTGGATGGCTTTATATGGATGTATTTCTGCACCAGGGTCCCAGTTGAACATGTATTTTATCATTAATGCCTTAGCAGGTGTCTTTCAATATGTTGCTAATAAAAGGGCACATTTACCTGCTATCATAGGCCTCACTTGCATGCATTATTATGTCTTTGGCTTTCTAGTGATGTACTATTGGACCAGAGTCCAAGGTACACTCCCATCTTTCCACTAATTTCTAATCAAGTTTGCGTGGTGTAGTGCTCAGCTCCACTGAAACACCCTTAATGACTGTAACTGGCAATTATTATGTTTTGTTTAAACCATCTGTTTTAATTAATAATTGTGTGGAGTTGCAGGTTAATACAGTGGTTTGCAGGTGCAATGGTCTTTGGTTTGAAATATGGGACAGGGGTTTTGCAAGTGTGTATTACAATTTTAAAAACACATATATAGTCAATATAGCTCTATTTAACTGAACTTAGTGAAGCTGCATGATGCGGTGCATCAGGCAGCATCATGCTAAAAAATATAAAGAAAAGAAAAATGGGAAGGTACAAAATTGGCGAAATGGGGTGCAAGCAGGGGGAAAACATAGTGAAAGGCAGGTAGGGATGTACAGGAAAGGTATAGGAAAGAACCATAGTTATCCATTTCTTGTACAATAACAACTGTGCACTTTGACAGAATTTGGACATGACTTTGAACTCTCACCCCCAGAGAGAGCGATGAGGACAACATAACTGCATTGTCAAGCCAACTGGACCAAATTACATGTGTTCAGTGGACACATATGTGAAATGGAGAGCTATTTATGGCACATTTTTTTTTTGGACAGGTGCCCATTTTTGAGAGTGGAATGTTGGGAAAGGGAAATAGGTACATGTGGGAGAGGTTAGCTGGATAGGTGAGGATGCATTTGCAAACAGACAAGACATACAAGACAGCAGACATGGGAGGGGTGTGAAACATGAGAGGAGTGAACTCCCTTGGATAGGAAGGGTGTTGTTATTTATTTATTTATTGCATTTGTTAACCAGGAATGTCCACTGTGCCTAGAAAGAGCCCATTTTCAGTGGAGGCCCAGGGAGAAAAGCTCCAACATTAATGTTGTGTTACACATAATATACATTAATATTCATTTGGATTAATAAATATGATGTTCCATTCTGTTAATACTAACAATGGTTTGGTTATTACTAACCTTAACTTATTGCTATATTTTCACATTCAAAGTCAAGGTAGGCCGGTTCTGGCTGATCCACCTACTTTGCCTCCTCTGGCTGTGGCACCAAGTCACAATATTTACACACAGAGCTAGGTATGTTGAGCAGTATTTTCACATTCAAAGAAACAAGACATAAAATTAATAGCTCCAGCATTAATACATAACAAAGTGAAATATTTACACACAGAACTAGGTATGTTGAGCAGTATTTTCACATTCAAAGAAACAAGACATAAAATTAATAGCAACAGCAGTGATAATGTTTACAATACAGTGTTGTGGGATCTAAGTTACATGTGGCTCCACAAGGAAGCAACATGACTCACATCTCCAACTATGGGACTGTCAGCACTGCTCCATCACTGCCCCCATGGTGGTAGTGGTGGATGCTGGGGACCGGGGCAAGGCTGCACCACCAGGTTCACCTGCATGTCCTCGATCTGGTGCAGGTGGTGATCAAAACCATGATAGACTATCCCGCGGACCAAAACCATAAGTTCAGCCTCGGTGACAACTCTCCCTCCACCACTGCTCCCAGAGGGGGCCCATCCCTGTCCCATGGGGTGGTAATACCCTATGCCGCAGGTAGTGCAGGGGCAGCAAATGGGGCACCACTAGTCTGGGTCCCAGACATGTTGGGACTTGGTGCCACAGCCGGAGGAGGGAAAGTAGGTGGATCAGCCAGAACCGGCCTACCTTGACTTGCTGTGGTAAATGAGGTATAGCAATAAGTTAAGGTTAGTAATAACCAAACCATTGTTAGTATTAACAGAATGGAACATCATATTTATTAATCCAAATGAATATTAATGTATATTATGTGTACCACAACATTAAGTAACGTAACAGTCAGTATGTTAACAACATGCCAGTAATAATTAAACCATAAGGCCAACAAAACAGTTAGTTTAATTAAATATGTTAATATTGAATCATGATAAAACATAACAATAATAAATCCCATTTTACCAAAATATAGTTTAACAAAATATGTTAATATTAAATCATAATAATAAATAGTAATAATAAATAAATGAAGATAAGGGGTGGGGAGAGAGAGAAACACTACATTACTGTCAATGCAGACTATATCCCTGAAAACATCGATAATAAATACTCTACAGGTGTGTAGTGACAGTTTTGAGTACAGTGACTACAATTCTCCTATATCTGATGTAACATGTACAGACATCTCAAGCTGTCAGCATGGGTCAGTATGGGCCAAGCAATAACAAATGCAGGTACACAACTACACAGAACAGTTTCACATAATGTGGGCTTGTATAACTACCAAGGTGTTCTGTAAGTGGATTTGATAATACACTGCATTCCACATAATCATTTTTCTGGTAATCCTGTGACAGATGCATTAGGTTGTTTTAATTACATTATGAGAAATTGTGACACTTGAGAGGCATGTTTGTGTACAGTACATAAACTACACAGCCGTCATGCCTTAGTTGGTAGGCATGGGGATAGAACCCAATAGCTGTGACTGCAGGGGACATCGGAACATAATGTAACAATTGACTGCAGCAACTTAGTGCAGACATGCAAGTAATACAACCATACTGAAAATATTTAGACAGATTGATTTAGGAATCAACAATGCTGCTTAACACTTTAGTGGTATTGCTGAAAAGCGTCTGTGAAATCTAAACACAATATCTGCTCATAACATGGGCTACCTTAACCAGATACCTTTTGTTCCTGGAATGGGAGGAAATGAGAGCATTATGTGACTGATATTGGCCTGGAGACAAATTTGGACCATACTATGTGTTGAATAATACATGTTACACAACATTTGTTTTGCATTTTACAGCTATTGCAGCCTCACCATTGACAAACAATGCATACAGCTGTGCTGTAATGGTTATGACAACACAATCCTGCTGTACACCATATTGCTTACTGTTATTGGTATTGTTTATTGTTTATTGCAATACAGTTGTTATTGTTCATTTATTGCAGTACAACTCTAATTGCCCATTTATTGCACTACAGTTCTACTTGCCCATTTATTGCACTACAGTTTTTATTTTGTATCATTTATTGCACTAAATGCTTTACTCATTCTTGCTTATTGCACTACAGTTAGCATAATAAATCCATACTTACTACACTCACGGCACAACCTGGCCAGGTGCCCAGCATGGGACTCAACATTGCAAGTCCTCTCAGCTGCAGCTGTTGGGAAAGAAGCACACCATTATGCATGCCAGTTTTGCAGACATTTAGCTTGCATTTTGATAAAATAGTCGGAAACACACTTACATATTTGTGGGGCATGCCCAGCTCTTGCCTCTTGGACCCAGGTGTCCAAGGTTCCCCTCTTTTTCCTCTTCAGGTTATCAAAATGGTGATGATACTGCTCACCAGTGTGGGGGTTACCAGTAGCACTGGTAGGTTGCCTGGCCAACCGGTGTCAGGCCTCTGCCTTACATTCCAAGCTCTGGAAACCACCCTGCATCAACCTGGGTTCATAATTCTTTACCAGATGTCCAACAAAAACCCTGGACTCCTGCACACCCCATCTCTGCACCCGAAAGTGTGTACCATCTCCAACACCACTTGGCATGTCAACAGATAAGCAGACTCCAAAGAATAGTGCAGAGGTCCCACCTATTTTGCCTAATACAGACTGTTTTCCACCCTTACACATCATTGAGCAATATTCAAAAAAGCTCCATGTAGCTTAGCAGTGCACAAATCAGCTAAGCAGAGCTAAGCAGAGTGAAAACTCACACAACCAGTTTTAGTGAAGCTTAGCACTGCACAAACAGTAGTAGCTATTAGCATGTTTAAGCAGTTGTCAGCACAGTGCAGCAGGGCCATATTTCACAAATTTGTTTTTAAAATGAAACATATATACTAAATTAAATTGCAGACATCTTATGACTGCTACAGACTCGAACTCAGGACCTACTAAGTATTAGGCTGTAACTCTACCCATTTAGTTACTTGGATATTATGAAAACTAGTATACCTTCACATATACTACTGGGCTACCTGTTAGCATTGCTGAGCACTGAGCCATGCCATGCAAACATGCTTAAATAGACCTACAAATAAATAACTAATTTAGTAATTACATCTGGTTTCCATTTGTAAAAGTCTTGCAGCTGTTGGCTATGTATATAAGAGCTGCTCGGCTCTGCAGCGCTCTGTGCCGTGTAAATGGCAATTATAAAAATATGTAATTATGATAATTAATTACATCCAGTTTCTATTTATAGATGCCTAGCAGGTGTCATCTGTCTATATGGGAGCACAACTTAACATTGCTGTGGTTCACGCCGTGAAAACATACAGACAGGAAAAAAAATCATAAAAATGAAATATTACACATTTAAAACAATTCACAGCATTTCAACAGTAGTGGGGAGCATTACAGGGAGCCTCATAACATCTGACCAGGCATCCACAACAATTGGTATCCTCTACGCTTCTCTCTATGTGGATTCAATATCCATGTTCCTATGCTCTCCCTTGGTAGCACACCATCATTAATATGCATGGCATGCTGCTGAGAGAGAACTGTGGCTGTATACACAGATGCATTCCATGTAGGCTCTACACAGTGCTAACATGGATGTTATTAAATCCTGGGGATTATCTTCCTTTGATAAAGCTAGTACATAATATAACTATGCTGATTTTTTTATGATTTGCAAAATAAACAAATGAATAAATGAAAAGAGACTCAAGAAATTCACATTTTATCCATGTTTTCTCCATTTACATATTCAGTTGTGCCTTGCTTGTGTCACTTTCACAGATATCTAAAATGGTAAAGGAAAAAGAGTTATGTAAGCAGTGTCATATTATGAAAAAAACATCAATTGTCAAATCATTTAAGTTGTAGTACCAGCTTTTGCATACAGCATTATTTAAAACAAACAATACTAAAGCTTAGGAACAAATGGGAGTTATATGGGACATTCTAAGATTAAATCAGTTAAGAACATCTCTTTCAAGTATTATAAGTAAATATTCAGCAACAAATTGTACTATGACAGTATATTTTCAACATTTCACATTGTAGTTATGTTCCTGGCATTAAAGTTTAGTGCATCTGTGATTAATCCAATCTGAGATATCCCTCTTCACCAATATATTTCCTGTTGTAATAGAAGACTGAACATACGAGAGGCTAATATTCACTCAAAAGAGTAGCATGATTAACATTCACACCATTGATCCAAAGCATGCTAAGCAAGTCAGCGATCACCATATTAGAAGATCTTTACAATGCCTTTAATTGAATGCTGTCAGACCAACAAAAGCATGATGATAAATGTAAAAGAAAAGGAATGGCCAGAGATTCATTAAATACCTACACTAAGTGTACATGATCTGTTTCAAGAACATCTAACACTTTTTTTGTGCTTTCTAGTCACTCAAATTACACTAAGTGTACATGTAGTCGACATTTTGTGGTACCTTTTTGAATCCACCTCGATATTTAAGACTGCAAGAAAATCAGTAGGAAAACTAAAATTAGGAAGCAGAAGGTGTGAGTTATTCCTGTGTTGTCTGTTCCCTCAGAACAGCATTCATTAGTGTACATATAGTAGGATTTATGATTCACTGGGAAATCCTTCCCTGCTGCGATCAGAGACACTAAGAGTACTTGTAAAGTAATGATTACAGTTCAGCAGACAAACTGTACAGTAAATCCCTACCCCTATCCACTCTTATATGAGAGGTCATATGGAAGCAACTGGAAATGGTATGAGTATACAGTCTGAGTAGGATGGCCACAGTGTAGAACAACTCCTAGATGTCCTTTAAATCTAACATAGATTGCAATTCTATATATTTCAAAGAGCTCTCATTTCCACAATTAATTTTTCACAGTATATATAGTAATACATAGTGGGAATCATCTGCAAAATACTTATTTCAGCCACCAAACACTTGATTCAACAGCTTTATTCTTTTTTTCCTTTAACAGTCATAATTAAAAACGTCTTAAATAGGCAAAGTAATGCAGTCCTTACAAAACAGCATTAAATTAACAGCATACATTCAGCTTACCTTTAGTGTGAGATTTTATGGGAATTAAACAAGTAAATTGCATGATTAAGTATGAATTCTAGTAGTAGCTTGACAAATACCTCAGTATTTCAGTACATTGCTACAGTTTCTGTTTGCAGAATAACTATTACTTCATGGAAAAATGTGAAGTTTAGATATTCCCACAGCATGCAAAATATTAAAAAACAAGCATGGTTCAGTGCAAAATGTTGGTTTGCACTAACACTCTACTGGAGCATTACTGGCTTAAGCTATTCAATCAAAAATTGATCACAGGGAAGCAAGATGCAGCCTTTTGGTCTTTCTAAAAGATACTGAATGCCTTTCATGAAGTAGGATCAAATGCACAAAATACATTTTAAATATTTCCTAACCCAACAGGAAATTTTCTTGTGTTGCAGTGCATAGTCACTGGGAAACAATATACAGCATTTTAAACTTATTTTGGTGAAGCAGCATATAATATCACAACCTTACTGCATATTCTCCTGTTGTTGCTATTGAAGTAAGTGAAGGAAAACATTCTTGCTTTGCAGTTCATGATTATGATTAAAGAACACACATTTAAATGATGATGGGAAACAACATACTACAGGTCTTAGAAAAATAAATACTTTCAAACGTTCTAGCAAATAAGTGGAACTAATGTTATGTAATTTAGCTGAAAGGAGTGATCACAGGAAACCAACATAAAACATTGTATTCATCATAAAAAGGCAATTACATGGCATTGCATTTGCATGCACTGTCAAATGGGATAACACACAGCTGAAATTGACTTCTCCCAGGTTGAGCTGTAAAAATTGTTTCTTTTTATATTATCATCATCATGGGAAACAACATATAGCACTTTAATTGACTGTAGGGAAGCAAGATATAGCATTTTGTTTTTGATTAAAGAAATAGAATTGGCTTTGCAAATGCTGCCAAATATGCTAGCAAACTATTAAAATTTACTTAACATGATTAAAAGGAAAAATGATCACACTAAGCAATGTAAAACATATAACTACTGTCTTTGCAAGTGCTCTCAGAAGTGCTAACATACAACCTAAACTGATTGTATCCAAGCAGAGAGAAAGCAATGACGAGCAACATATATACTATTTTGCTGTTGATAATAAATTTTAAAAACTCTTTTGCTTTCAGAAGTACTATGAGAAGCACTAGCAAACATCTGTCACAGATGTAAAGCTTAGGCAATGTGGTTTTGGCTGACAATATGTTTTCACATGCACTGTCAGAATTACTATCGAACATATAAAATGATTTTTCACGGCTAAAAGAAAAAAAATGATAGGCATGAGTAAGCCCTGCACAACATTTTTTTCATCATAAAAAGTCAATTACTTTGTTTTTACAGGCATGTTTAGTAGCTCTAGGAAACAATTGATTGTAACATTTTGCTTGTGGGTTATGGTAGTGGGGAGGCAGCATGCATAATTTTGCCATGGATTAAAGAACACATTATAAAGAAAAGTGTTCTTCAGTCTGATTTATACATGTATATATTACTGCTACTGCTGGTTGTCACAGTCTTGCACAATATGTTTTTTTCTTTTTCTGCCTTTTTCTACCTACCTGCATCTTCTGCAAATCAGTCAAAATGTAAAAGAGTAACAAAGCTGCTAAAGTAATGGCACTTATGACATTGTTATGGCAAACATGCCTTTGATGCTGAGAAAACTTATTATTTATCATTAAAAAGTGAGTGTAGTGGTCATGGATGCTGTAACAGTCCAGTAGCAGTCAGTCAGCAAACTATCATCTTTATAACTCCTTTTAGTTTTAATTCTGTCAAACTGACCTTAGAAGTTATAACTAAAGCATAATGACAAGTGTAAAAGGAAAAGGAACCCTTCCCTGCTGAGATCAGGGACAATGAGAATAGATGTAAAGTAATGACTACAATTCAGAGGACAGACTGTACAAGAAAGGCCTACCAATTTGTACTCTTATATGAAAGGTCATATAACATACAAAATGGTCATACAATATGGAAGCAAATGTATATGTTATGAGAATACAATCTGGGTTGAATGACCACAGTGCAGAACAACTCAAAGATTTCCGTTAAAACTAATAGACATTACAATTCCATATATGTTAAAGAGCTTTTATTTTCATAAGGAGTTTTCTCAGTATATATAGTAACCTGTAACTTGAATCAACTATAAAATACTTATTTCAGCCACCAAATAAATGATTCAGCACTATTTTATTCTTTTTACCCTAAACAAGCACAACTAATGACTTCTTAAATAGGTCAAATGCTATGGTCCTTTTTAAATGGAATTCATTTAACATACAGACAGATTCAGGTTACATTTACTGAAACATTTTATGGGAAATAAGTAAATTAGATGATTAGGTATTAATTCGTATAATGTTCTGAGATATTCCTCAATATTTGGGTGCATTCCTACAGTATATGCTTAAAGAGTAATTATTATCTTATAGGGAAAATGTGAAGTTATGATATTCTACAGCATGAAAAAATATGAAATAAGAAGCATTTATTACTACAAAATGTTGTCTTACAGTAACAATCTAACCATTATTGGTCATTAAACAAGTGATTGCTATGGCTATCAATGCTATAATAATTCAGGCAAAATAGCTTGTCTGCAAACCATCATTCCTAGCAAGTGAATGTGCTTCATGAGGAGGAGGAGAGCAACAATATTTGTTCATAGCACTTAGGGAAATCAAAGTATTTGCTTGTACATGCACAAGAAACCAACAGAAAATGGACAGAGTTCAGGAAAGTGACTGCATCTTGAAATATTAATGTGGTTTAAATGCAAATAGTGTCAAATACCCAAGTAAGAAATAAAGATGTCACAGTGGACTTCAGATTAGAGTTGCTGCTCAAAAAATAGGCCACCTCTAGGAGGGTCATTTATTTTAAGTTTATGGGCTCAGGAGAACATGAAACCTGAAGTGGTGGATGCTAGCATTTTCATTGTAGAATGCCTGAGTCTCAGATTTTGGGAAGTAGAAAATGTAATCTGCTATAGCATGTATTAAATGAAAATACTTAATCCTCTGAGCTGATGTTTGGAGGGCAAATATTTTTATTTTTCTGGCTGTGGATAGCATTAAGAAAAAGCAAGGATCCACTGGATAGTGCAGCCTGACCTATGTGATCTAAACCAACCTATAAACAGATGATATAGTGCTCATTGTCTGCACGATAAATACAATACTAATTCTCCCTAAAAGTGTAACAGCTACTCAGCTATGCATCCAACAGGATGTGCGAATCATAATGTTAAATAAGCTTCCCTTCAATGTGAAGTACAATAATTCAAATGAATCTAGTTCTTGTACTGGTTAGAACACCCACATACCTTGCCAGATTATCAACAAGGGATTCATTGCCATGTACCTCACTCACATTCCCATCCAGAGATCCAAATGTATCATTATACCCCTCCCTCACAATGCCCCATTTGGTATGTACCTCACCCGGCATTTGCAACAGCTGGAGAGACCACAAAAGTACCTCACCAAGAGGATCAAGGGTCTCCAACATATGTCTTATTCTGCCAGACTAAAGAAACTCCAGCTCTATTCAGTAGCATACCGCCTGCTCAGAGGTGATCTCTGCCTGATGTACAAGGCCATGTCCAATCAGGAACTGATGGACATGCTCCACCTCAAAAAATCCAAATCCATCAGGACCACGAGAGCTAAAGACATAAACCTCGGCACAAGTATGAATAGGACATGCTGGAAGGATAGATTCATAACCCAGAGGCTTCCCATGCTTTGGAACAAGATCCCAGTTCATGTTAGGTAGAGCCCCTCACTGACTCTCTTCAAGAGAAATCTTGATGAGTGGATGGGAGATCGTAAGTTTACCCCAGGGGTCACATCTGTGTCACTACTAGACAGGGGTACAGTAAACTAATCCTATTATATAAGGGGACCTTCACTGTGTCATTACTAGACAGAGGCACAGCATTCTAAATCTATTCTGTGCATTTTTTGTACCATTTCATGGGGTGTCGAAAGCCACATCACTATGGCTAGGCTTACAAATGCCCCAGGGCAGATAGCCTAGTACTAAACTATGAAACTATGAACTATGAAACTATCATCATGGGAAACAACATATAGCATTTTAATTGACTGTAGGGAAGCAAGATATAACATTTTGTTTTTGATTAAAGAAATAGAATTGGCTTTGCAAATGCTGCCAAATGTGCTATCAAACTATTAAAATTTACTTAACATGATTAAAAGGAAAAATGATCACACTAAGCAATGTAAAACATATAACTACTGTCTTTGCAAGTGCTCTCAAAAGTGCTAAGATACAAACTAAACTGATTGTATCCAAGCAGAGAGGAAGCAATGACGAGCAACATATATACTATTTTGCTGTTGATAATAAATTTTAAAAACTCTTTTGCTTTCAGAAGTACTATGAGAAGCACTAGCAAATATCTGTCACAGATGTAAAGCTTAGGCAACGTGATCTTGGCTGAAAATATGTTTTCACATGTACTGTCAGAATTACTACCAAACATATACAATGATTTTACGTGGCTAAAAGAAAAAAAAATGATAGGCATGAGTAAGCCCCGCACAACATTTTTTCATGATAAAAAATCAATTACATTGTTTTTACAGGCATGTTTAGTAGCTCTAGGAAACAATTGATTGTAACATTTTGCTTGTGGGTTATGGTAGTGGGGAGGCAGCATGCATAATTTTGCCATGGATTAAAGAACACATTATAAAGAAAAGTGTTCTTCAGTCTGATTTATACATATTACTGCTACTGCTGGTTGTCACAATCTTGCACAATATGTTTTTTTCTTTTTCTGCCTTTTTCTATCTACCTGCATATTGTGCAAATCAGTCTAAATGTAAAAGAGTAACAAAGCTGCTAAAGTAATGGCACTTATGACATTATTATGGCAAACATGCCTTTGATGCTGAGAAAACTTATTATTTATCATTAAAAAGTGAGTGCAGTGGTCATGGATGCTGTAACAGTTCAAAGGAACCCTTCCTTCCCTGCTGAGATCAGGGACAATGAGAGTAGATGCAAAGTAATGACTACAATTCAGAGGACAGGCTGTACAAGAAAGGCCTACCAATTTGTACTCTTATATGAAAGGTCATATAACATACAAAATGGTCATACAAAATGGAAGCAAATGTATATGTTATGAGAATACAATCTGGGTTGAATGACCGCAGTGCAGAACAACTCAGACTTCCGTTAAAACTAACAGACATTACAATTCCATATATGTTAAAGAGCTTTCATTTTCATAAGGAATTTTCTCAGTATATATAGTAATCTGTAATGTGAATCAACTATAAAATACTTATTTCAGCTACCAAGTAAATGATTCAGCACTATTTTATTCTTTTTACCCTAAACAAGCACAACTAATGACTTCTTAAAGGTCAAATGTTGTGGTCCTTTTTAAATGGAATTCATTTAACATACAGACAGATTCAGGTTAACTTTATTGGAACATTTTATGGGAAATAAGTAAATTAGATGATTAGGTATTAATTCTTATAATGTCCTGAGATATTCCTCAATATTTGGGTGCATTCCTAACAGTATATGCTTAAAGAGTAATTATTATTTTATAAGGAAAATGTGAAGTTATGATAGTCTACAACATGAAAAAATATGAAATAAAAAGCATTCATTACTACAAAATGTTGTCTTACAGTAACACTCTAACCATTATTTGTCACTAAACAAGTGATTGCTATGGCTATCGATGCTATAATAATTCAGGCAAAATAGCTCGTCTGCAAACCATCATTCCTAGCAAGTCAATGTGCTTCATGAGGACGGGAGAAGCAATATTTGTTCATAGCACTTAGGGAAATCGAAGTATTTGCTTGTACATGCACAAGAAACCAACAGAAAATGGACAGAGTTCAAGAAAGTGACTGCATCTTGAAATATTAATGTGGTTTAAATGCAAATAGTGTCAAATACCTAAGTAAGAAATAAAGATGTCACAGTGGACTTCAGATTAGAGTTGCTGCTCAAAAAGTAGGCCACCTCTAGGAGGGTCATTTATTTTATGTTTATGGGCTCAGTAGAACATGAAACCTGAAGTGATGGATGCTAGCATGTTCATTGGAGAATGCCTGAGTCTCAGATTTTGGGAAGTAGAAAATGTGATCTGCTATAGCGTGTATTAAATGAAAATATTTAATCCTCTGAGCTGATGTTTGGAGGGCAAATATTTTTATTTTTCTGGCTGTGGATAGCATTAAGAAAAAACAAAGATCCACTGGGTAGTGCAGCCTGACCTATGTGATCTAAACCAACCTATAAACAGATGATATAGTGCTTACTGTCTGCATGATAAATGCAATACTAATTATCCCTAAAAGTGTAACAGCTACTCAGCTATGCATCCAACAGGATGTGCCAATCATAATGTTAAATAAGCTTCCCTTCAATGTGAAGTACAATAATTCAAATGAATCTAGTTCTTGTAATTCCTTTACAAAAGATTGTATAATGCAATGCATTTTATTCAGGGCTCCCATTACCCATCTAATGTATATATCAAAGAATGTCAGGTTGCCAAAGGTAGATTCATTGAATGTGAAATGATCAAGGTATGTTTGCTGAAACTGCATTTTGTAATAGCGGAGTTTGGATCATTCTCCACTGTTGTGCATCCTTGAAAAAAAAAAAAAAAAAATATATAAATACATATATATATATATATATATATATATATATATATATATATATATTTATATATATAAGTTTAGGCATAAAAACGGCACAGGGTCACAGGGGTGCTTGCCACTGCAGAAAAAAAAACTCAAATGAGTGCTGAAGTTAGTTTTCATGAACATTTTTCAAAGGTGTATTGCTGAAACCTAAACATACATCCAGAACTTGCTTTTCTCTAGGGTGCCCCTTGCCAAATTGCACTGCATGTTGATTTATAAGGGGCTCCCTTTTCAATTTTTCTTTAGATAATGATATGGCCATTGTGTATGAGCCCCTGACTCTGACCTTACAATAATTCATATAACATTTGCTATCCAAATTCACCAGCTATGTGTTATTTAACTGTACTGACAGTAGGACTTCTCTGAAACTTATCCCAACATCATTAATTTTGTGTACCACAAATCTGTGTAAGGGATGTTTTTAGATTTTCACATAGTTCTTTATGAATTCCAACATATACCTTCATGGTAATTGTTTTCCAACAAGAACAACTGTATGAGTCATAAATAGTGACATTCTATACCTTATTATAGCAGTCCTTTCAGAAACCAAGCATGGAGTTTAACAACTTCAATATTAATATGCAATAAGAGACTTTATTCTCCTCCTAAGAAATTGCCTGGGAATTTCTGCTATGGAGAAAGAAGCCTGATTGTAGAGACGAGTGATAAATTATCCAAAAATCCATATTCCCATGAATACTTTAGGGAGCGGTCACTACTGATTTACTTATGGTTCATCAGCAGATTATGTATGTATCTTTAGCAAATAATAATCTATCATGACACATGATTGCAAGATGAGAAGAAATAGATCTAGCTATTGGTGTAAATAATTGAAAAATAAGTGAACTGCTTCTGGTAATCCAAAGTTAGATCCTAGCTGCTTCTTATATATTTTCATGTCTGAGCAAAGTAACAATGCCAAAGCTTCAAGATCATCCTTAAAACCAGATACTTATATGCTGTATTAGGTTAATGGATGCTGAACAAACTGATCAGACCATCTTACCTGTATTATATGTCTTAAGCACAAGATGGTATGAGAATTTCCATCACCTTATGGACCACACCATAAGAGTTGCGTCTCTCATTGACTGAACTCAGTTTATCCACCAACAATGGATGTATCAGAGCTATGAGTAGAAGTTCTCTGCTTTATTCCCCCATCAATGCCATCTCTGTCTCCGTCAGTGTCTGCCATCTCTCTCTCTCTCTCTCTCTAAATATTATCTATATCTATCTATCTATATAGCTATGTGTGTGTATATATATATATATATATATATATATATATATATATATATATATATATATTCTAGCTCACTAAATTGCAAATACATTAAATTTAGGTTTAAAGGTTCATAGGTACCTACTAGGCTATTGAACTGGGATGATTGTAAGAAGCCTAGCCTTACATTCCCATGATAGTTTTTAGGACTTATATTTGCATATGCATATCACATGGATGCACCTAAAAAGAATATGTTGAGACATCTGTATGTTTTGCCTATTCATGTGTGACAGGTGTGCTAAACAGGGGCTGTATTGATGGTTACCATCAATACAGAATACAAATATATAGAATGTAAATCCCATATGTCGAACATAAGGCTGACACAATTTAAAATTAACCAGTATAAAATCAATAAAATAAGTCCATTTTAACCAAAACATGTAGTTAAATGACACAGAGAGGAGTAAATCCTAAAATTTCATCCTTAGTATTCAAAGTAGATTCATATTCTAAGAAATATGGATGCAGAAACATCCAGCCTTATATACATTACATACATATTAACAGTGAAAATGATTTTAGTGAAAATGTTACTGAGAGCTGTACATTAAGGTGAATCAAATGGATAAATAACTGCATGAAATAGATGTCTTTAATTATTTCATATATTGTTCTAAAAATGTCTCAAGTCTTACATGACAGTCACTAGTGAATTCCAAAGGTGTGGATCATGAAATGAACAATAAGTTCATTACAAATGTTTCAGATAAAAATCCCAGTATCTCTAGTATTTCTTTTTCTGATACATTAAGGCATAGCTGTATTAAGGCATTACTGGAAGACTTCATCAGAATCTGACAAAGATGAAAGCACTAAATCTTGTAACTTTCTAGAATAAAAATGGAGAAAAACTCCTGTTTGTGCCATTGCTGGTGGTGGTTTTTTTCGGATTTGGAGCTGGTTCCTGGGATTACTTCATTTATTTGTTTTATCTATCCTGGGATTTGATCCTACTTGCAAGTTTAGTTATGTCTTGAATATCCTTATGGACTTTGGGGATACCAAAAATGGACTGTGTTATTGCTTTCTTTGTATGCAAAAAAGTTATACATATGTTTATCAATTATGCCTTCTATTAAAAGATCATTAAAATAATAATTAATCTTTGGATATGCTATATTAATTTCATTTCTAGAGACAGGCATATATTTATCCCCATTTCCTAACATTTCCATAATTTTACTAATGTATTATACAGTATCCATAATTACTATCCCTCCTCATTTGTCCGGACTCATAATTCTCATGTATTTATTCTCTCTTAACTGCTCCAAAAGTGATTTATGACCCTCATCTAAATTAGAATATGTTTTTTTTTTATTATTAATATGGTCCCTTAATTCTTTTCCAATCACCGTTTCAAATTTTCCTAATTAATGGTGCATGGGGGGGGGGGTCATAGACACTGTTTTTCTTTTGTCTATTTTCCTCTTTTAATGTCCTCCATTAGGGAAAATAAGTTTGAAATTAATTTCCTAATAAATAACTTAAGATCAATGAGTTTCATATTCTAGTAGGAATAAAATTAAAATCTTTGATAAATTGAAATACAATGGGCCGGATTCATGAAGGCTTGCACGGAGTCTAAGAGTAGAGTAAAACTTCATGCAGCCAACATGTCTGCCGAGCGATTCAGGAACAGCCGGCAGGGGCGTGCAAGAGACCTCCTAAAACGAGTCTTGCATGGACAGGGTTAGTTTATGCAAATTACCTCATTTGCTGCTGAAAGCTATGCAAATGAGGTAAATTTGCGATCCAGGAAACACTAACCTGTCCGAGTAAGAGTAGTGTTATTTGCAGAAATGTACTCGGTTGGCAACTGAGTACCGTTCTGCAAATAGCAAAACGGAGCCATGACAGCTCCAAATAAAGGATGCATCTAATTGAGGAAGCATGCCAATGGCCAAATATACAGCCATTGGCATTTTTACTTTGCAAAATAAAAAAAAATATTTTTTTTCCTCGATCCCCTATGTTTAAGCGTAGCGCAGCACCGCGCAAACGTGCTGCACTCTAAAAACCAGAAAAACAAAAAATAAAAGCCACAAATAGGGATTTTATTCAAAATATTAATCTGCCATGCAAGTGAATGGCAGGCTGAAGACAACATGGCTACTGAGTGGAGGTTGCTAAGGGGGGAAGCTCAGTCTGAGAGATGTAACCAAGCATTAGTAGGCAATCCTATGCAAATGAGGATAAGGATAGTGAATCCCAATTTTTTCCTGCTATGTGAACCATGTCCCTAGAGTGTAAGAGTAGGATAAGGGGAGTAACAGAGTAGAAGATGGGTGACATCATCAGGGGGTATGTATCAGAAAGACTGTAAGCTTATTGGAGCAGAGTGGCATGTGCTTGCTGTGAGTTCCTCAAGACTAAAATAGGTGTATCTACAGTTGTCTAAACTGAAATCCAGAAACCGAAGGTGTACGCCACGGCTATCACTAAAGTTTCTTGCAAAGCTGCTTACACTGTGTGTGCGCATGTGCATGCGTGTGCATGCGTGTAAACCTATCTAAGCCTGTGTGCGCGTGTGTCCGCCCGTGTAATCCTGTGTAAGGCCGTCTAAGCTTGTATACATGAATGTGCACCCGCCTATGCCTGTGTAAACCAGTGTAAGGCTGTGTGCGCGCATGTGCGCTCATGTGCACGTGTTTGCGCTTGTTTGCGCGGTGCTGTCCCCTGTGGAAATAGGAATGGAAAAAGGAAGGAAAGGAAGTAGGAGGAAGTTCACCAAGGAGAACTAGCAGAGCTGCCAGGTGAAATCAATCACAATCAGCCAATTACATAGGCAGTACACTAGCCCAGCCCAGCCCAGCACTTAAAACTCTGCAAACAACATTCCCCCATGTTTTTCTCAGAAACACTGCAACACTGCAGTCTACACAGAGAAGTGAAAACTTAAAAAGATTAAACTGAGACATAAAAATGTTAGAGGCTGCCATTGCTGTTATAAGACAACATGTGCAAGATGCTGAGGGTGGTGCCATTGTAAATGCTGCTGAGCAACCCACAGTGAGGAGACAAAGAAGAGTGTACAGACCCAGGTTAACCTACCAGGGGCTACATGAGCTAAAGATAGTGGAGCGCTATAGAGTGGACAGAGACCTCCTGCAGCAAATTGTTGAGCTGTGCATGCCACACCTCACACACAGAACCAACAGAGGGGAACCCATCCCAGTGGAAACCAAGGTATGTGTTGGCCTAAGAATACTAGCAACAGGTACCTTCCAGAGACCAACTGCTGATATGATGGGGATTTCACAGGCATAAGCATCCAGGGTACTGCACCAGTTCCTGAATGCCATGTCAGCACATGTCGGTGATCATGTATATTTCCCCAATTCCTGTGAGGTTTTGGCCAGCAATATGCATCTCTTCCAGCAAATAGCGGAATACCCTGAGGTAGTGGGTGCAACTGACTGCACGCACATACACATCAAAGCACCAGCCGGTGAGTGGGGTAGGGCCTACATCAACCGCAAGGGCTTCCACTCCATCAACTGCCAGGTCGTGTGTGATGCCCAGGGCATAATACTGAATGTGTGTGCTGGCTGCCCTGGAAGCTACCACGATTCCCATATCTGGCATCTGATGCAGCTGTACCAGACATTTGCCAATGGGGACATCCCCGATTTTCACCTAGTGGGGGATGCTGGATATGCACTTGAGCCATGGCTGATGACACCCATCAGAAATGCACACACACCTGAACAAGAACACCATAATGAGGCACACGCACAAACTTAAAATGTAATCAAGCGGGTGTTTGGAATGCTCATCTCATGGTTCTGGTGCCTGGACACATCTGGTGGAGCCTTGCAGTACTCACCAACTACATGTACCCAAATTGTCATGGTATGTGTCATGCTACACAATATGATCCTGCGAAAACAGCTGCAGCAGGAACAGCATGGGGCAGGGCCAAACAGCCCCCAACCATTGCCAAGGCCTGCACAGGCAGAGTGTGACTCGGAGGAGGAACAACCTGAGCCTGCCCCAGTAGGCAGAAGGAGGTATGCCCAGTATGCCTTGGCAAAGAGGCAATGCATAGCACATACACTGGCTCAGTAGGAACCCTGGAAATGATACCTCTCTCTGACTCACACATAAAATAAAAGGGGTGCCTAACTTGACACTACCTGTTTCTAAATATGTATAGGGAGTGTAGTAGGTGCATCCAACATAGGCAGCCCTGCAGCACCACCTGAGGCATGATTCCCATGTTTGAAGCAATATAAAGCAGTGCTAAGCAGCTTCTACCAATATCTAGTATATGTAAACAAAATTGTTCATGCAATGTTGGCCAAGGTCAGGCAAAGTTGAGTAAAGTCACTCAAACATGCTCATAACTGCTTTACTGTTCCTTAACCAGTCTGGTCTGGCCAGCATGAAAATAAAAAGCAGTGACAGGGCTTGAACCCAGGATACTGTGCACTATAGTCACAGTACAGAACCACTAAGCCATGATAGCATTACAGTGGCATAGACACAGCAGGACAATTGTACACTAATGCAAACACAAAGCAATGCTGTATCATGCCCCTAATGAGGCAAATGGGTAACCTCACCCACACTCCTATGCAGACAAAGAACATCAGGCCAGGCGTTGTGATGTAGGTTGTATAGACTATGAAGTCGCAAGCTAATATATGTGACAATTGCCACTAAGATCTGTAGTACAGTAGTATGCCTCAAGCCAGTACAATAGGCAGCAGTACAGACTGTAATGGTGTCCTGTACATAGCAGTGTAGGCACAGCAAATGTGTCTAAGTGTCAGGTGAAACCCACATCCTATGTACACCCACAGTAACAATCCTGTGTGCCCACAGGTAGAAATGTACAAAGAATAACTGTCCGCCCTGTATGTAGAAATGTTCATAAGTCTATGCAAAGTGAGTCATGGAAGCCCTGTAGGCACAGCATGATCCCTGCAGATCTATGACACAAAGGTGAGCCCTGCTGTAAAAATGCACCTTGATTTATCATACACATATAGTAGAAATGTGTATACTGTGTGTGCTCACACACTGCAGCAAATGTAGTGGTTTTCATGCAGCATCACATTGAAAGGTCATACTGGGCATGCTCACACACTTAGGCTAAATACAGATGTGATAATAAGGGATCTATGGACAAATGTGTATAGTCATCACTACTTCCAGAAACACATTCACAAACTGGTCAGAAAATCCTGTTATGTGTTCACACAAACTTCCAAGGTCTGTGCATGTAGGTCAAAGGAGGTTGCCACTACTCAGCAGTCTTCAGACTTGTCAAAGAGTACCACAACACACTTGCGATGAATCTGACTAGGCACGTTCAGCAGCTAGAAAGACCAACGAAATACCTTAACAAGAGGATTACTGGCCTCAAATAGTTGCCCCATGCAACAAGAATGAATGTAACCCAAGCTGTACTCTGTTGCATACTCTCTACGCAGGAGATGTCTGCCCAACAGACAGGTCCAAGTCATGGTTACACTCAGATCTGTTGTGAGTTACAGCTGAATGGCACTAAATGTACAGAGCCAGCTGATATTGGCAACATCCTGGCAGATAGGATCATTGTTAACTTTACCCCCTCATACCCATGAAAGGGCACATGTCTATAATGTAAGACTGCAAATTTGCTGTCATCACATCTGCACAGGTAAAAAACACTCTCTGAGTCCAGTATCACAGCAGCTATGCGACAAGATAACTTCCCAGGCTGTGTAGCATCCACTTCCCTGAAGTAAACATTAACATGGAAGGTCTGTGGCTACTGAAGTTTCCAGAGGACTGCAAACTAGAAGCCATCATTGTCAACACTAAAGATGTGGACATCCTACAAAAGGGCCTCACTGAGACAGATGTCTGTTGTCCAAGCCATGGGCTGTAGCTCAATGCCAAAAGGTGCATTATAATCAAATTTGTTAAAATCCCTGTAGCCAAGAACTACAACATAGGTGGTAGTATACCTCACACTGTATGTGTGACAAGAGACCCTGGGTCACAGGTGGACAGTGGATACAACTGTGATAAGCACATTCCCACAGTAGTCAGGAAACACTCATGTGGCACACCTCATCACAAAATGTGTCTCATGCAGAATAAAAGAGGACAATGTTCCCTTCTACTCACCACTCACTAGAACTATAAAGGAGTACAATGCCACTGTTGCTATGTACCTCACAAGACAACTACAACAACTGGAAAGCCAGCAGCAATACCTCACAAAGAGCATTAGTGTCCTGAAATACATGCCATACACAGACCATCGCAAAATGCTCCATCCGTACTCCCTCACATATTGCCACCTCAGAGGTGTTCACTGCCTAACATACAAAGCTATATCAAACATAGATCTGCTGGATATGATCCACATAAAACACTCACAATCACTCTGACCTTTGGACCCAAAACCACGAGTTAATTACAAAAGGAAGGGGTGTAGCCATTTACCTTATGGATATTTACACCTTCAGGTTACTGGCACAGCATGAAGCCATGGAGACCATGCAAGTGCAACTAAGATTGAGCAAAGCTGCCCATTGGATTGTAGCCTGCTACAGATCACATACCTTGTCTCAGGAACCCCACTCAGTATTCCGGAGAACAATGGCAAATATAAAGGTCCTATCAAACACCATTATATGAGGAGAATACAACTACCCAAACATTGAGTGTGTGAATTACTCGTATACAACATCCTATGCCCAATGTGTATTACAGTTAAGAAACTCTAACACCCTGGAACAGCTGGTCAGCATGGCCTCTACAGGTGACAACATACTGGACATGATCATCACCAACATGGGGTACCAGTATTCCACAACATAGATAAACCCCTCTCTGTGAATATCAGATCAGGAAGTAATCACACTGGACATCCACATCCCACACCCACACCAAGTCAATGAAACCACCGTGAAGACATTTGCAAAAGCAAACTGCACACTTCCCCAGAGCGCAGCGGAAAGTTACAAACACATCTTGCTCTAGGCTAATGGTATGCAATCTGCAGAAACATTCACAAGTGCATCCTGTGAGCATCTACAGGGATGCATGGAATGAGACATCACAAATAAAACCAGGATGCACTCCCCCAAAAATAGGACAACAAGCAGGTGTTTGTTGTCCATAAATAAGCTAGACAAGAGATGGAGGAAACGAACATATGATAGATCCAACTTCACGAAAGGAAAGGCATCACTGATCATTATCAGGAAGAAACAATGACCGCTCATAAAATAATCCTAGGCCATTTTTGAAAGACAAATAGCCAAGGAATGTAAGAATAACAACCACAAAGCCTTTGGTCACTATACCAGACATGTAGGTATCAACTACCAAATATGCTGTCAGCTACTGAAAAAAGGAATGAAATACATCAAACCAACATTCAATGCCCACATCCAGGGGGACAAGTTCAGTGTAAACTCACCCCCATCACCTCCAAAAGGGCCTGTGTCCATCACAGAAGGATGCAGAGACCCAGACGTCATGGACATGCAGGTAAAGACAGCCCTCACCAAAGCTAAGAACATAGCATCAATGTGACTGTATGTTGTCCTAGGCTGTCTTACACTAGGCCCATAGGTAGCTACACACTCACCTACATTCACTGTCCAGACTCAGCTGTACCACAGGCTATGTACCCAAAGAATGGCATACACTAACAGTCATCCAGCACCAAAAAGGGTGTGCCAAAACAGAACCTGGCAACCATTGGCCAATATCTCTACTCAGCCGGGTATACAGAGCTATTGAGCCAATTGTCATGGAACCCAGACATTGAGACATTGTAGATCTCCAGACACTGGAATCTACACAACCTTGCCTTGTCAAAGCCACAGCCTGGCTCTCCAACCTAGATGAATTATTTAAAACAGTTACCATGAACATAGATGGAGGTGAAAGTAGTCCACACAACCCACCTGGACCTCACTAAGGGCTTACTACACCATTACCCACTCTGTCATCATGGGCAAGTGTACCAGCTTGAACATTAACAGCTATGTCACAGAATGGGTGGCCATGTGGCTCACAGATCAAACAAACATGTTCATAGTTGCGGGTGCCATGTCCAACTCCAAGCCGGTCACAAATGGCATCACACAGGTCTTGGTCCTGGGACCCCACATGTTCAGTAGATACTGCTCAGAGGTACAGGGAAGCATGGCAGGTGTATGACTGAACAGGTTTGCAGATGAATGGTAACTGTGGTCCATAATTGACTGTACAGCTGACACAGATATCCTCCAGATGTGTTTTACAGAGACAGATACCTGGTGTCAAAACAATGCCCTCAAGCTGAATGGCAAAAATTGCATAGTCATCCCCTTTGGGTGAAACAAAGTGCACACAAATGACCACATAGGTGGTAATCCAGCATGTACGGAGAAAGTCATTATGTCCCTGGGGACACAGGTAGATAGTAAACTCACCTTTGATGATCACATGGCCAAAGTGTTTAGACATACCTTCAATGTAGCCCATGTAATGTCACCTAATGTAACCCACTTCGTATAGTCTGATGATGTTACCATCCTACAAATATACCTGTGGTAAGGATAATAACCAGTAATGTGTATAGCGTGTCGTGTTAATGCATACTCCTGTAATATCATGAAGTAGTTAGGTAGGGGTTTGAATCCTGCAATGGACAACTGTGTGTTTGTGTGTGGTCTCCTTGGGAAGGAGCAACCTTTTAGGAGACTAGTGAAACACCTCCAAAGTGGTAAACTAACCTTTGTCAAGTCTGATGATGTCACCATCCCACAAATATACCTGTAGAAATGAAAACTGCCAGTAATGTGTATAACGCATCATGTTAATGTGTACTCCTCTAGTATCATGAAGTAGTTAGGTAGGGGTTTGAATCCTGCACTGGACAGCTGTGTGTATGTGTTTGTGTGTGGTCTCCTTGGGAAAGAGTAACCTTTTCGGAGACTAGTGAAACACCACCAAAGTGTTAAACTAACCTTTGTCAAGTCTGATGATGTCACTATTCCACAAATATACCTGTGGAAAACAAGAACTGCCAGTAATGTGTATAGTGCGTCATGTTAATGCGTATTTCTCTAATATCATGAAGTAGTTAGATAGGGGTTTGAATCCTGCACTGCACAACAGTGTGTATGTGTCTGTGTGTGGTCTCCTTGGGAAGAAGCACCCTTTTAGGAGACTAGTGAAACACCTCCAAGGTGGTAAACTAGCCTTTGTCAAGTCTGATGGTGTCACCATCCCACAAATATACCTGTGGAAATGAGAATTGCCAGTAATGTGTATAGCACATCGTGTTAATGCATACTCCTCTAGTATAATGAAGTAGTTAAGTAGGGGGTTGAATCCTGCACTGGACAACTGTGTGTATGTGTTTGTGTGTGGTCTCCTTGGGAAGGAGCAACCTTTTAGGAGACTAGTCAAACACCTCCAAAGTGGTAAACTAACCTTTGTCAAGTCTGATGATGTCACCATCCCACAAATATACCTGTGGAAAAGAGAACTGCCAGTAATGTGTATAGTGCATTGTGTTAATGCATACTCCTCTAGTATCATGAAGTAGTTAGGTAGGGGTTTGAATCCTGCACTTGATGAGTGTGTGTGCTGTATGTGTGTGACACTGTTGGTCAATGTGTTGTGGGTTTTGCTTTTACTACTGTATGACATATCAGTATGCATTGCACATGTGAGCTTGCTGTGTGGCAAATACATATATGAACATGTAACCTCAATGATTGCATGTGTGGGAACCCTGCTTTCTCCAAGAACACAGCTGTGATCCTTGCCATACTGTGCTGCTGCTTCCCAGACCTTAGGTCACATCTGTATGCTTGTGACAAGGCCAGCCACTGCAGTGATCCCTGGCCTAGGTCATCTGTGTCACACAAAGTCATTACAGTTCCTATTGGAATGTGTGTGTGAGGGTCTATGGCCGGGGTATATGCCAGACCTGTTCAAACGCAGCAAAGTCTGTCAATGATGACTATTTATAACAGGTGTTGAACAACCTTTGTGGATATGCATGCAGACCCCTTATTGCTTATGTGATCCACCGAGGGATATAAAAATACCTTTGGAAATGTGATTAACAAAGGACAGATGATGTAACACTTGGTTGCATGTACACATTGGTACCTGTTCATCATGTTGTTGGCTACTACCTATGTGGTACTGTGGGAATAATGTGTTTTGTAAGGGTGGATGACTATGCTTAGTTTGGCTTATAGCTTTCCAGCATGGGTCTGACAACAGGCATCTGTCTATATGATACCCTTGTGCAGGATGTGTGTGTCATCTGGAGAATGCATTATAGGCTGCAGTTTGCATTACAAGACATGGACAGACATATCCCTACAGTGACTGCTTGTATCTAAGAGAGCTACATACCAAACCTGAGTGGTGTCAGTAATGGGTGTAGGTGAATACCAGTGGTTACTGGCATAGTATAGTACCTGAAGGATCCAACAGTTGCTGTGTGTCCCACATCTGTGTGTCGGTTGTCAAGACATCATCTAACGATTGGTTATGGTCAGGCTGTGGAAGTGATGTATACTACCAGAATGCAAAACAATGACAGATAGTAACAGTATCACCCACAGCATAGTGTCAAACCATGTCATACGTGCATGTGTAGTCAGGTTCCGGAATGTGTGTAGTACAATGCATACTGTCCACCAATAGAAACTATGGAGTGTTACTGTGTAATACAGGGCATGTCGCCCTGGCCATGGGTCCACTATGCACATACATGCAGACAGTGCACCTCCACCATGTTCATAACTGTACACCTGCAAATCTGTGCTACACACATCCCACACATACTGTCCACTCTCTAACACATGCTGCCAATACTGCACACATCAGCCAAGTGTCACGTGGCCGGACAATACACAATTGGAACCAACACTGGTGTAAACAACACTACAATGACAATCATAGCATGAATGCATCATGCCTGCTCAGCCACACCTTCACGCATATCATTACACTGTACTGCTGACAACATGCTAACATTGTTATACTGCTATAAAGACACCCTGTGCATCAGCACCATGGTAGCCTGTTCCTGCATCGATGTTACAGATGACAGGAGGCGGCACAGGTTTCATCATATGCACAGGGTGTGTTGTTGGTTTGCCAGAGGCCTACTGTGAGCCATCCAATCTACATGTATGTGTGTGTGTGTGTGTGTGTGTGTGTGTGTGTGTGTGTGTGTGTGTGTGTGTGTGAGGGCAAAGAATACTGGAATGGGGCAATGTTGATGTAATGTGTGTGGGTATTTGTTAGCCCTAGGTGTCTGGAGTATGTGTGTGTGTGTCTGCATGCACACAGTTCCACCATGTGGCTGCCATATACGGGTATTTGTGGGACAGCCACAGACTGTACCTGCGAGGCTTCACAGATCACCGTCTCTGGCCATGGATATGGTACCTGTGCCTGGTAAGGGTGCTACTGACACTATCGGGTACTAAGCCAGACTGGGTACTATCCCCAGAGGTCGATGGATATACACTGGACACAGGTCCCTGCTGGGACTGTCCAGAGTCACGTGCATGTGGTCATCTATGACATTCAATGGACAGCCCACCCTCAACAATGCTGAGGCTGGTACTGGCAGTACAGGAGCGGCTGTGGCTTGAGGGACGTCCGTGGTGACTGCTGGCTGCTGCTGTAGCTAGCATACGTCCATGTCGATGACTCAACCATCCCGCACTGTCCTGACACATGGACATGACATTGCGGAGGACATCTAATGTCTCTCCCCAAAGTCTATCAGTGACCTCGGTGTAATGATAGATGGCACCTGCTAGGTCATGGATACTGTAAATGATGGTGGTGTTATGTGCCCTCTGTGCCATTAGTCCCTGTCTGGTGTACCATTCCATATGTGCCTGTGCCTCCATGACAGCCTGTAACATGCGTGACGTTGTCAGAGCTGTGGCACATCTGCCAGTGGCATGATGAGCAGCACTGCTCCTATGAGAACCTCTGGACATCTGCCTGTGTGGTACCCTTCCAGACATCTGGGTATGGCTGCTGTGTTGGGATGCATGTGCCATGGATAGCACACTGTCCTGGCCAATGCCAACTGTATGCTGTCTTTCAGCTATGGGCATTGGTGATGGCTGTATTGGCAGTATGACTGTATGCATGGATGGGGTCGACAGCTGTGTACTGTTGATTCATGGTCCAACTACAGACCCTGGCAAACATGTCTGTGCCTCAACACACCTATCATCAGTATCACTGTTTTGCTCGGTGACATCAGTTCCCCTGCTGCAGTGAACCAGCACAAGGTCAGCACCTGTGAGAGGAAGACAAAAACACACTTTACGACCTGTACATGATGTTGGCACACATGCACACATGAGCACATGCACACATGCACACATAAACACATGCACACATGCACACATGAACACATGCACACATGCATGCATGCACACATTGACACATGCACACATGAACGCACACACACACACACACACACACACACACACACACACACACACACACACACACACACACACACACACACACCACCAGCAATCCAGAACATACTCAATAGTGGGTGATGGTGGGGTACAGTATCACAAGGAAACAGTTGTATCACGTGTCAGCATGCAGGATGTGTGTTTCCCAACAGCATGCAGTGTGGGTGTTGTCAGCCCTTGCCAATAACACTATACATGTCTTTGATGCATGTGTGATGTTGTTTAGTGATTGGCCTCACCCTGGAATGCACTGGGTACATGGACATGACAGTGCTGTGCAAGTATTATAAGCTCTGCAATGTTCCGTGCACCATCCCTCACAGGTATACATACCATGGCTGGATGTGTATCTGTGTGTCACATAGATATCCATTTGTGATGAGAGTGTCTGTGTCTTCAGCAGACAATAGTGGACACAGGATTAGCACATGTATGCGATGGTTACACACAGGATGTGTGGTGCATGTTTACCTGCTGGAATACCATTCCTCAACATGGACATTGTACAGTGGTTATGGTGAGTGTAGGACATATTGTGGACATGCCAGTGCTAGACATGACATGGCATGCAACACAACTGCAACATTCAACATCACACAGACACAGTGTGTGTCATGTGACCTCTACACCCAATAGCATTACAAGACATATATGTGTCACTTTGTACAAATGGTGAATGCTATGCATATTGTGCATAGGTGACTATGTCTGCACACACAAAACACTGAGGTGCATAGCAGGTAATGCTATGTGTAGTACTGTGGTCACTGTAACTGGATGGGATGTACTACCATGAGCCATCATCATGAAGCATCATGTGGTCACTCGAGGCTACTAATGTGTGCCACACAGGCACATACCATATTGTACCGGAACTACAGTACCATGGCTACAGTCACCATTTCACAGCCAGTCATTACATGGGTTTGTAAGGTGCACAATAGGGGGCATTGCCTACCATTAATTTGTAATGTGTCGAAGAGTGTCGCACAGCCACATGTGAGGCATCTACCCCTCAGGTATGTAATGTGTGCTGCATGGATGGAGTGTGGGATACTGTAGTGTGACCTTACAGCGGGTGTATGAATACTCCATGTGTAGCATGTCAACGTGTACTGCGTATGCCAGTGTTGTGTATGTTGTGTGCATGTGTTTCGACTCTGCCTATCCAATATCCACATCAGTGTTGCAACAGTTATGTGGAATGCTTTGTGTATTGTATGTGTTTTAGGCAGCTACCCACATTACTGGGATGTGCATAGTCTCACAGCAAACATGCACAGCATGCATTATGCATATGTGTGTTACGTGTACATGGCCTACACATCACCTATGACATGCACATTTCATTAGCAGTATTAAAGGTAGAACACACTCACCAGCATGGGTCGGCTGCCTTGCTGTCACACCAGAGGGACCTACAAGCATATGAGACACATTGTCAGTGGCAATAACTTTGGCATCGCTACTGTGTGTTTGCAATCTTACAGTGGTACAATGGTTGTCAGTCACTGGCCCACTGACTGTATTCATAATTGTTACCATTGCACAACACTAGGCACCACATCGTCTAACTACACAGTACACATCTCACATAAGCATGCTCTAACAATTGAGGTAACAGTAGTCTACAGCTATGCTATGTTACCTGCACGCTCCATGTCAGCTTGCTGGGTGACACTGGCCTTCAATATGACACACATCAGTTGTTGGGGTTGATGTTGTCCAGGAGCCACCTGGCTCAGGAGCAGCTCCTCCACGCTGGTGAGGGGGGATGGATGGCTACCCCCCCCCACCTATGGCAAGCTGCTGACTGTGGATATCAGACGCACACTGCTGGATATGTCTAATTAAATCACTGCAGTGATGGTGTACCTGCTCATATGTCCGGTTATGCATGCCTATGTCATTTACCCGACAGACAAGGTGTTGCTACAGTGCAGTCCACTCATGCTGGTCCTGGCTGGTTCTAGAGAACAGCAGGGCATACTGCTGCACCAGGCTTGTTGTTATTACCTCTTCCTCTGCCGTGCTATGGGTGGGATTACGATGGTGGGACATAGCCCTGGAAGACAATGAAACAATATGTGTGAGCAACTCATGAGGCACACGTATATGTCTAATGTAAAGATATCAATTAACTGCCATATATAGCAACCTATTGGCTGTCAGAGGATACACACTGTCAACATCACATGTCAGTACTCAAACTACAACTGCCTGACAGTGCCTGGCACACTCTATATGTCAAACCATGTTTTGCACAGCAACAAACTTACAACAGTATGTCGTAATATACACCAGTACATAACACACTGTATATGACACAATGCACAACATGGACAAAGGAGGTATATATCAGGCAAATGCATCATGACAGGTGTAATCCATTGCAATGACTGTAAAGTCCAGTGACAGTATCACTGGTACTACACACTAGTCGTTGATGCCAGAACACTGTATAACATATGTACACATTCGTGAATTTAGGTGGCATACTGCTGTACTACTCTATACATTTCGCTAGATATGCACCAATATCCTGTAACACACATATGACTGAGGCCATGGTACAGTCATACACACACACACATCACACATACATACCAGACACATAGGTATTTGCAACAAAGGTGACCTTTACCTGTGTACCTTACAGTACTATGTGTCAGTAGTTACAAGACCGTATGCCTGAGGTATGTAATCTGTGAGGACTACAGGGAACACACGGAACTGTGTTTCCAATCAATGTGGACGTATGCCATACTGTGCTGTTTAGGCATACAGCCTCAGGTAGTACTACAGTTCATACAGGGGTTGGATTCGCCAGCAGTACCACTCAATAAGCATGCATGTACTGCTTTGGCCTACAATGGGCACCCCAGTCAACAACAAGGGACTATGTCAGATCATATGGCATACTGCTTTTTCAGCCTAGCAATTGTATACACATCCTTTGCTGGGATCACAGCTAGGACACATGATACCATGACAGAAACAGTTTACCACTAAACTATCACACATAAATCAAACACTGACACATTCACCAACAAATTCACCATCACACTCAGTCAAACTCACATAGCAATCCTTGAAAAAGGTACATGTGAGTGTGTATCACTTCATAGGTAGGTATGAGGCTATTAGCCCTAGGGCCTATAGAAGCCTAGCCATACACTACTCTGGCCTTTGACACACAGGTCATTGCATTTCACGTGGCCCTGTCAAGCAAACACACAGAGGTGAATAGCTGGGTGTATTCACTATCTCCCATACAATCGTCATGATTATTTATGATGACTGCTAATTAGGAGCTTTGTTTGCTATGGATAGTTGGTTAGTTCCAGGGTATGGGATGTCTCTGAGTCAGGAATCTACCCCTCCAGCATGTGTTGTTTATTGTGGTCAGATGGTTTGGGTCCCTAGAGCATGTAACACGTATAGAATGTGATCTGTTTACGTGCAGCATGTCCAACAGCTCTGTTTTTTACATAGCTTAGAAAGTTAGGCAGAGGTCACCTCTGGGTAGGCGGTATGTGACACTGTGTCAATGTGTGTTTGTGTGATTGCCTGCATAGGGCATCTGTTTGAGTCTGGCATTACCCTTAGTGAGGTATGTCTTTGTCATTTCTAGTTGCTCTGGATGTCTTGTGAGGTACATACCACATGGGGCATTATACTCTATAATGGGCTTTATGTGTGATGATTAGGGGGAACACTAACCTAAATTTCACTGGATGACACACTTTTTGTGATGAGGTGTGCCAGGTAGATGGATTACATGACTAGTGTGTCACTGTGATTATCGAAGGGGTGACTACAGTCCACCTGTGTCCCATGGTCTCTAATAACACTTTTGGTGTTAGGTGGACTACCACCTATGTGGTGGTTCATGGGTACGGAGTTATTTACAGAAGGGATGCCAATGCAGTTTCAACATTGAACTTGAGTCCATGGCTTTGTCAACGGCCATCTGTCGCACTGTATCTGAGCCTGTCTCTCTCTCTCTATATATATATATATATATATATATATTTATATTCATATGTATATAAACAAGTAAATATAAACATACATTGGTGTACATATTGATATCCAAATAGGCACATATACGGTTTGCCTTTCATGGTGGGAATATCAATTATGCAAAGGTTGCGAGGTATACTGTTATGTACTTATATTGCACAGTGTTGTGCGGAATGCATTGAAGGTGTTCTTAGCACATGTAGCTTTATCAGGCCTCACTAGCTGCAACACTGCATACCTGACAATTCATACCCACACCGTTTAAACACCACATGTCATATACCAGCACTGAATGCTGTCTTGTTTGCCACACACTACAACCTACATTGGAGTATGCACATAACAACCTTCAACAACATATATATGTCCACCCTTCACAAACAGTTGCAGTATGTCCCTTGCTCTATGCACATGTACAGATGCTAAGATATCTGACACAGACAGATCTCTCCATATATGTGTGCCATACACACACATATTCCACACTGTTGTAAGTCCATAGACCTCACAGCTGACCTGCTGGGCCTTGCTGCAACATGGACAGGTGTCACATGTGAGCACACAGTAATGTTAGAGGGTGTATATATAGCTGCAAATGCTTAATTTCCAGACTAGCCTGGTACAGCTGTTGCCAATGCTAAGCTACATGTTGATATGACTGTCATGACTTTGTTACTCTGTCACATCCATGGTTAGATAGCTGTATGCACTACTTGCCCTAACAGACATTGTCCACACTACTGTACAGAACACAGATAACATGGTTCAGATGTTTGACATTTAATGCTGAGCTACATGTATCACAGTTATGTCCCACTACACACAGCTACACACTAATATGTCCATGGCAGTAGTTATGCAGGGCGTCTGTGCATAGATACATACTGCTGCCACATATTGATGTTTCAAAGTATATAGAGTAGTCTTCAAATACATCTACTACATGCCAGTAAATACATATCTGTTACATACCTTTCCTTTGTATGCGTTCATATTTTTCAGTCAGCTGTCTCTTTGGCTGAATGTAATACTTTTTTTATGCTTAAATATATTTTTTTAATTTGTATATTTTTTTTCCACTGCTGTGGGTGGGGGGTGTGAGTCTCTCTCTGTCTCACTCTCACTCTCTCTGTCTTTGTGTCTCTCTCTCTCTCTCTCTCTCTCTCACCATCTGCAATGGTATGATTGCATATGTGGCCAGCAGGTACAGCCTGCTTTTCTAGGTATCTGCACATGTGCATGTGATGGCCTCTGCACCAGTTGGTGGCCACCATTTGGTAATTGCATGCAGCCTGCTGTGTGGTGATTGCAGTACTCACTGTCATAGCAACCCAATGCTATAAATTGCTATGTCAGGTAGGTGTAGGCCTTTCAGCTTTCCAGAGTGGGGACCATGCTTGTTTGCTGTGGAGACTGTTGTGTAAGTCAGAAGGTTGGTATAGTTCTTATATCTGAAGCTTGGGGTGGTAGCCAGTGATATAATTGTTGTACCCAGACCTGAATGTTGCCACTTCAACTGCACAGTTGTCAGTGTAGAATTGTACTCACCCCTACATAAGCTAACACAAGATACATGGGAGTATGTAGTTTCTTTTCTACTTATACAATTTATTGCCATACAAAAGCAGTTATCGAGATGTATTCAATTGGCACATGAACTGTTTGTGAACTGCTATACTGTGAATATTTATTCACACACACAACTGTGTGGAGGTTGTGAAGTGATGCAGTAACAGTATTTACTGCTAGAATGTCTGGTTCTGTTATCACAGTCATGTAATGCAATTCCACAACAACTGCTGGTATAGTTCCACAAAACAGGTTTTGTGTTATGGCATTCCTACCTCTCCTTTATTTGACACATTCTGATGCATGATATATATATTTCAGCAACATGTTACTGTATATCTACTCTGGCCTAGTGGTACTTCATGCAGTCAAGTGTTTCCAAGGTCCGGGGTTCGAGTCTGGCAGTGGTGTTTTATTTTGCTGCTGAGCAGAACAAGGCCCCTCATATGCAGGGTGACTAAGGCACTGTTAAGCAGTTGTAAGCGGGTTTGCATGACGCTTGGCAATAGCTAAGCGCACACATGCGCACACTCGCTCAAACCCGTTTACTACTGCTTAATAGTGCTTACTCCCGCTAACCCCCGCACTAATTTCATTGAAAGAAACGAAAATGGGTAGATAGGAAAGTGGTGAAAAAGGGGCACAAAGAGGGAAAGACAGTAGGGAAAACAGCTCAGGATGTGCAGGATGGGTGTAGGGACAGTCCATAGCTGCCCATTTCTTTAACAGCAACAGCTGTGCATATACGTGTAATTTGGAGGAAATTTTGAAACCTTACACCCCTGAGAGAAGGGTGAGGACAATGAAGTATGTTGTACTGCCAATTGAATTTCAATGTGTGTGTCCAGCGGACATTTGTGTAAAATGGACAGCTATGTATGGGGCGTAATTTCTTTGCGGGATCAGATTGCCTTTTTTTTTTTTCAGGTGAGAGTGGAATGTGAGGTAGGGGAAGTAGGTATGTTGTGGGAGGTAGGTTGGGGGGGTAAGCAGACAAGACAAACAAGATGCATACAGAGGCGGAATATGACACATGGGGTGGGTGAACACAATTGACGGTGAAGGATGTTTGGAAATCGCAAGCCCATGAGCCCACAGATGGTAACAGTGGAACTGAGATCCCCACCCACGGGCAGTCACCACTGCACCTTCACAGACTCAAGGGTGGCTGTGCTGGGGGCTGCGTAGGAGGGGCAGGCTCACCAGTGAGTCATGCCACTCTTGCCTGGAGCTGGCGTAGAGGATCAGCGAATGTATGCTCGATCTCCCTATGCACCACAGCCCGGACCATTTGGAGGGTGATGGGTGGCCCTCCTCTGGCCACGCTTGCAGAGGGGGATTAGTCCCATCCCCTGCAGCGCTTCCACCCAAAGGTGGCACAGGGCTACCAGAGGAGGAGGTCCCAGGCTGGGCACCAGACATGCTGTTGCCAGGTGCTATTGCCAGCTGAGGTGGGAGAGGAGGGTCCACTGGGACCAGCCTTCCCATACATTCTATATTTAGCAGGAATTAATGACAATATGGGTTAGTAACAGACAACAGCATTTCAAATTAGTTGTAACAACATGCAGTAGTATTCCCATTAACCCAACACACACAAATTCCAACAGTTGAACATCAAGCATAACACATGCATATTTAGAACAACAGTGGACATTCCAATGGCATGCAGGGTTGAATGGTGGCAACAGGCGATCAAGTTTGAGGTATTTGAACAGGGCACATGCATCAAAGTACATGCAGATATTTATAAACCAATAGGACATATATCCCAACAAAGTTTTAAGATTACACATACCCATTTAGGTGTGGAATGGCATTATTTATGACCATAAAGTAGGGGGTAAAAAGATCGCTCCATTAACAACTTATATATACTTTGAACATTACTCTACATTCCTACTGACTGCAGGTATATATCCCCTACATGTATTATTACACTAGGCAGTGTCCATTAAATTGTGAAATGGGTTTTGATAGTTGTTTATATACCTGACCTGTATCTGACATGCATACTGTTTAAGATGCAGATGTTACTGCCACGTATTGCTATATTTCATTTATATTCATAAATCTACATATCGAGCTGTCTTCAGGTGACATTATCAGCTACATTTCTACAGACCCCTACACTTCTAGCAGAACACTGACATTTGTGGGGTACACAATTACAAGCTACTCATGTGCCAGATTAACTTCTACATGCTAGCCATGAAGCAACAGTTGAGGACTGTATATATGCTTAAGAGCTACTGGCATTCCCTTCATCCACTTTATATGGACCTACACAAGTGTGGATTGACAGCACTTAATACAACTGTACTATTTACATACTGCAAGGGTACAGCAATATATCGAAGAAAGTGACACAGACACAGTCCATGAATTATACCTTTATTAATAACATTACACACTTTTGTAGTGGCTCTCTCATTCATTTCATCTTTTGGTGCATGCAGAATACTTTTATTCCAGATTTTTTATACCTTTATTAATGGGTTACAACACTTTTTCATGCTCTCTCACTTATTTTATATTACAATACATGCAGAGACTTTATTACAGACTTATTATACCTTTATTAATAGGTTACAACACTCTTTTTCAGGCTCTCTCAGTTATTTTATATGATAATACATGCAGAATAATTACTAACCTGCCTGGTGGTGCAGCCTTAGCAGCCTATCTGCATAGGCTTGCTGATTCACAGCACGGACACCTGCAGCTGTGAAGTAAAAGAAGGGATATTGAAACATACCTATACATTATATAGACTACAATAGGATTTCTTATGTACTTCATTCCATGGCTACCTACTCAGTAGTGGGGCATCTTGCATGCCATGGGCCTCCTGTATCCATCGGTTAAGTTGGTCCTGCTTCCTTCTCTTCAGGTCTGCATGGTGGTGATGGACCTGCTCACCAGTCCGAGGGACACCTGTGGCACTGGTGGGATCATGAGCTAACCGGTTCCAAGCCTCTGCTTTGTACTCCATCCCTTGGAACTGGCCCTGCAGGAGTCTTGACTCATTATGGTGGACAAGGAGCCAAACCATATATTTTGACTCCTCAATGCCCCACCGTTGCGCTCGAAAGTGAGTACCCTCTCCAGCACCGGCCATTCTGACTGCAGATGGGAGCTACAACCAGTTATGGAGTGTATTCCCACCTATCGAGCTTAAATATGCCTCATTACCCACACTTATTTGTGATTGTCTGTTTTTGAAAATTCTCGGCTAACAGCAAACCTGCTTTGCAATGGTTAAACTTCCATTTATAAGTATATGTATGTTGACTGTGCATGTTTATGCTATGCTGTCATGGCTTAGTGGTTCAGTACTTTGATTATGGTGCACAGTGTCCCAGGTTTGAGTCTTGTCATTGCTTTTTATTTTATTACTGTCCAGACAGGCTAGGGGGTGTGGCTGTGTTTAGGCGACTTTGCTCAACTTTGCTCTACGTTGCTCCACGTTGCCCAACATTTCCCAACGGTGCGCTGGTTAGCTCGGTGTGCAGCTCTGTGCAAACCTATTGTGCTAGATGAAGTGCTGCTTAGCTATGGGCAACTATATTGCGCTAGGTGAAGTGCTGCTTAGCTATGGGCAACTATATTGTGCTGGGTAAAACACTGCTTATCTATGGGCAAATATATTGCACTGGGTACAATGCTGCTTAGCTATGGGCAATCATATGTCAATATCCTTAATGCTGCTCACCTTCTTATATTTATATATATATATATATATATATATACATTTTGTTCACTAATACATAGGCCATTTCGATGCTTTTTACTAAAATTTCATTCATATATTTCAGGAATTGTTTTATATACTTATTTAAGACATAAAATTGAAAGGGTTGTGGTGGGACTAGAACCGGGAATGCCTCCTCTTTGTGCAAAAGGTCTACCACTATGTTATTGCTATTTGGCTTAATTTGCATGAACTTTTCTTATTATGCTCTTCGATGTTGAAATTGCTAACTGTAGCTAAGCAATGGGCACACCCGCGCATACACACACAAATACGGGCAGCTATATCGGGAATTATAAAAAAAAAATAATTAAGTTTACATTTTAAAATTACTAAGGAGTTTAGTATGTGGGGATGTGTAGTGTTTGCTATGTGTACATTTCAGTGGACTCGCTCATTGCACTTGTCATTTTCACATTTATATAGTTGCAGGGGCGTGGATATTTGGACTGCTCTGCAGTCCGACATGCATGATGCACTGACGTCATACTCTTAGACGGCCCTCTCCGAGTAGGGCTTCATTCATCCTACATGGAGGATTACTGAATCCCCCCCATTGTTTTAATGTCAAGGCTACTATAATTAAAAGTGATAGCCACTTCATTATTACCTATATTTGCCATACTTCCATCATTAATTGATTTATTTCTCCAACCTTTGTTCCCCCTCTTTCTTGTTATCTTGTACCCTCCTTCCTCTCAGGTATCGATAATGTGGTCCTTGTACTGGTTTGTTCATCAGTCTCTCTGTTCTCCTTAAAGGGGAAAATTCTAAAGGGTCATTAATATCAGTATTACCATTGTTATCATCCAGTGTCGTATTCTTTCTGTACTTGCCATCCTTCCTTCTTTCGTGTACTTCCTGTAATTCTCCTTGTTATTTTATAATTAAATCAAAAATCAATATTGTGTTTAAAATAACGTGGCTTGGGATAACTTCTATGTTCTTCATATTCCATTCTATCTCATTCAAACTCCTTAATAAATACTTACAATTATCTATCTGTTTCATAATATCATAGGATATTCCAGAAGAGTTTTTTTACATCTGCAGTAGATAAAGGTAGCAGAATGGAATAAATGCTGGAGACCAATACACTGTCGGGTTCACCCATGTTTAATCATAGGAACAGATTAGAAGAACAAAATACTAGTGATGAGAACCATTTTGGACATAACGATTTTACTAACAGCTCTAAACCGAAGCACAGATATGAGAACTTCGATTTTTGTTCTTGGCTTACAAATAAATTTTCTTTTTCTCATCCAACACAGTATATTATTAGAGAGACACACATGGACACATACGAAATTAATCGAAAATAAAGTGAAAGACTTGATGTTAAAGTATAAAACACTGAAAATGGACAATTGCTATTTAAATGAATGTATAAACCTACCTCGGGGGCTAAGAGTTCATAAATACTCCAACAATGTTATAGAATGTTTTGAATTTTACAAAGAACTTACAGTTAAAGATAAATGTAGTTTTGAAATAATGAAGGATATTATTAGGCAAAATTAATTGGATATGAACATTACTTTAATAATATAGACATTATTAATAACAAAATATATAATGATTTATTATTTGTTGTAGATGAAGAAAGAGAAAAATACTATGATATTATAAAACAGATAGCTAACAAATGCCTAAGTGTTTATTAAGGAAAAACAAAACAAGTTAAAAGGAGATAGAATGGAATACAAAGAACACAGAAGTTATCCAAAACCACTCTCTCTATACTAATTTAAGATTTAATTGTAAAAATCAAGGAGAATTACAGGAAGTACATGAAAGAATGGTGGATGGCAGGTACAGACATAATAAGATGACAACAATGGTAATATTGATATTAATGATCCTTTAGAATTTACCCATTAAGGATTTAGAGACTGAAGGACAAGCAAGTGCAAAGACCATCCAGATAAACAAGAGGAAGGAGAGAACAAGATATAAGACATAGTAAGGCCTTGCTGATTCTAATTATGATGGCTGCCAAAAATCCAATTACTATAAAATGGAAATCAAAGTCTAAACCAACTGTACTAGAAGTAGTGAACATAGTAACAGAGATAAACAATTGGAAGTGAAAACATTAAAAAATTGTAGGAGTAAATTACATGGAGAAAAATGGGAAAATACATAGAGGGGATGAATGAGGTTTTATAAAAGGCAGGATTTGAATGTGTCATGCAATGACTGACAATGACTGGATTATAAGTGAAGTATAATGTTTGAAACTAGGATTATGTCAGCATGGTTTGTGATATAAAATGCTTGCAGCTGGGAGTGTGTCAATATGGTCTCTTTCATTTATATAGATGAATTATTGCCTATGTCATACATGATAATTTAATAAAGATGTTTCTTGTTTAAAAAAAGGAAGACAGCAATTGAAAATATATGTAATGTTGTGTAGATTATAAGAACTATAACCATGTATGTGATGTATAATGTTTGCAAATGTCGACTTGTTAATGTGTACATTTGCCTATGTCTCAAGTGATAATTCATTCCTCCATCAATACTTTAACAGATTATACCCAGATAACAATTCAGATAAAAATTCAAATTTACACCAGTTATAGCTCTGTTGATAATAATGTTAAACATATCAGAAAATGCTAAACAATCTATAATCAATGTCCCACTCAAAAATACACCCAGCCACAAACTCAAGTCAATGTCATTAACATTCATAAATACCAGAAGTATTAAGAGCAGGTTAGATCAACTCAGTTTGCTCCTCTCCTCAGGACCTACTCTCCTGACATGATTGCAATCACATAGTCTTGGATCTAAAATGACCACACCATGATTACCCCCCCCCCCCAGACTACAGCTATGCATTTGATGCCTAATGTGGACATAGGTCTGGGGTGGCAAACTATTCACGTATGTCTAACATTAACAGATCAGTTATTACCCAAGCCATTACCCAAGCCAACACAACTTCTGACCATGACCCTAATGGGCTACCTGCTAAACTGCCTTCCAAAGCCTCTAAGCACCTTTATGTTGCCATGGCTTACTTACACTTCCATTGAATTCTCAGATGTAAAGCTCTCATTTCAACAATAATATTCAGCATCCCTACCAATAAACACTTGCTCATTCCTGAGCACTTCCACCTAATCCTTCTAGGAATTTTTGTATATGATGTTACTAAATTCCTAGCTGTCTGAAAACTTGTTAAAAGAATCACCTAGAACAAATTCCATCTCAAATCAGCACATCCTGCTTGACCTCATACTAACCTCACGCCTACATAACATATCTTTAAGCCACCCATTTTCAGACACGACTGCCCCATGTTTTTCAACTTTCACAGACTTAAAATTAGGTACCCCCTAAAGCGATCTCATTCAAAGTCAATTAACAATATGTCCAGACTCATATCTCATCTCTCATCTTTAGACTGGACGCTTATTCTCGCCATCATTGATATTAACTCTGCTGCAAGTCACCTGTTTCAGCTTTTCCTTTCTATCCAAAATACCTACTTCTCCTTAGCCACTAGAATCCTCAAAATCAGCTAAGCTGAATGACTTACCAAAGAGCTCATGCAACTATGTATTGAAGCTTGGCAAAAGTGGAAAACTGCTCCTACTTCATCAATTAGAGATAATTTTGCCTCCTTAAGTAATATAACCAAAGGATACACACAAAACAGACCTCCTTTCTTTGCTCCACAAAACAACTCTGGCAGGAGGTTAACAGCCTTTTTAAATTTCTCCAAGTCTTTTGGGTTTCTAATACCATTCCTAAGTCAAAGTACGATTAAAGTTAATGAAATTATTATTGCTTTACTCTTCAATGTTAGACAAAAGTGCTCTTCGCAGCACCCGCAATGTGCCCAGTAATGACTCCTTCTGCAATTCGTATGATGTTACAGAAATTGGTAACATATCTAAATATGATTGTAAATTCTTTTTTATAAGACCATTTGCTCCTACTACTACTGGAACTGTCTGGGGATCTTTCTTCCACATGGCTCTCATTTCTGCCTGCAGATCAATGTATTTTATGACTTTGTGTCTCTCTGTATGCAAGACACTAGTCACTGGCTGTGGCAAATATGATCAATGCTACTTTTGTCTTCTTTTCCTGGACCACTATATCCGGTTTTCTAGCATCTATCTTTTGAACTGTTGGTATTGGCTGATCCCATGTGATATAAACTTCATCATTTTCTATGATTCTTTGTGGCTCATGTTTCCAATGTTTTTCAGCCACTTTGATGCCATAATGTTTGCATAATCTTCAGTTCAACAGTCTCGCCACATTATTATGCCTTTCAGTGTACAGCCCCTCTGCCATTAGTGCGTCGCAGCAAACAAGGTGTGTGACTGTTTCTAATTCAGTTTTGCAAAACCTACATATATATGTTTCTCCCACATGGTCAATGGGCTTTGTAAACCAGCATGTATGTAATCCACTGTCTTGGGCTGCCAATATTAACCTTTTATTTCTTGATGTGAATTCACCTTTCCTTAACCATTCCTGCATTTGTTTTTGATTAACATGAGGTTCTTCCAGAAGTTTTCTATACTTGCAACTATATTTACATTTTTTCCACATTTCTTGCCTTCTCATCTAGTCCTTCACCTTATATTCTTTCTTTTGTTTTTTAGCACATTCAGTTGCTGCCTGATTTTTATCCACTTCTGGTTTGATTTCCATTCCTGCTTGATGTCGATATGCTTCTGCTAAATTAAGCAGAGATGTCATCTTAGATTTATTCTCCTCATGTTTCAAAACATTCACTACATTAGGTCTTGTGAGGTCAGTAAATATGTGGGAAGTCCAACAACTGCAGATCTATACATGTAATCAATTTCAAGGAGGCCTATACCTCCTTCAGAATGGCTTTATAGGTAAGATAATGTGTAAGGAATCTTCAGCTCTATACATAATTCTGAGTCATCGTGGTAACCTCACATCTTCAGATTTCCTCAAAAAATTTAGTAACCATCTATTTCTACCATCCACTCCACCAATTAGCCACCTAGTTGACCCAGAGTATCTATTATCCTTCAACCATACTGAGATTACTGCTAAGAAGATCACTCTGCTGTTAGAAAAAGTTCTTCTTGAGTTTCCAGCATACTCAGAAAATCTCTGCCAACCATTTCTATATCACTGTAGAGACAGCATTATCACCTCTGTACTCTTCTGTTTTAACCTCATATCAAAGACCATGCCCACAATATGGAAATTAACACAAGTCTTCTAAAGGAACCCAAACTCACCTTTTTCAATTACTGTCAAGCAATTTCTGTACTCCCTACTTTAGGTAAAAATCTTGAGAAACTCATATGTAATCAACTCACTACCTACCTACAAACAAAGCCACCTTCTGGACTATAAACAGCATACATTTTGGCCAAGAAGAGCACTATGACTGCTCTCTGGACCCTGACAGATGACATCCTAGCCAACATGGTTAGACCCAACCTAACATGTGCCTTTGGCATGGTGGATCATACCACTCTGTTATCCCAGCTGATTGATGTTGATGTTAGCTGACTTTTCTAAAGATAGATCCTTCAAAATAAAACGCATCTCCTCTATCTCAGCAGAAGGCACCCTATAATCAGACATCCAGCAAGGATCACGATTTATGCCACTCCTTTTGTTAATCTTTATAAAAAGCTTACATGAGATTTAACTTGCCTGCAACCTTTACTTTCTGCATATGATATAGTCCACTATATATCTAGTCCTAGACACCATGGCATCCAGAATCACCTTCCACTAGCCTTCCTAGATCTTTACAAATGGATCACCTCAAAAAACTCCTTTTCAACCATAAAAAATGATTAAAACAAACTATGCTGCTTCATAGCCAACTCTCAATGTCATGACCAACATGGTCTCAACCTCACTATCAGGACAGTCTACCCCCCATCTCTGCTAGAGTCCTTACAAATGCCCCCTGTTACAACCCCAGGTAGTAATTCAACTCAAGCCTAGTCCTCCAAACTGCCAAAATAAGCTTCATTGTTTGCTTCCAGTCAAAATGTAGCAAACCCACACTTCAAACTAAAGGAAGCATCCAGCAACTCAAATCTCAAATCTCCAATTAAAAACAAAGCAGAAGCAAATGCAGCAGAGTAGGTCATATCACATAAGTCAAACTCTTTAAAGTATGCACTGCTCATCTTTTATTGTTATAATTTCTCTGACTTCGCTATACCTTAGAACTACGTCTCTTTGTTGTTACTCTGCTGTTACTCTTCCATAAAGTTAACCTCCTCTGTAAATATCTAAACAGCCTTACTACTCTTTAGTTTAGATCATAAAAAAACAGTCTCATTGTTTAGTTCAATATGGCATGCAATGTCAACTTTATAACTTTTTGTGATGAACCTGGACTATGTATACACTCTGATTATGTTGCATTTCATTGTTTTTTAGCACATATTCAATTTGTTGTTGTCTTATTTACTATGCAAGCTAGGCTGAGCCCGCAGTTGGTCATATTTGATCAGTAATCTATCCTGGTAAATAAACAGAATTAAAATAAATCGATACATATAGTTTGGTATGATAAGTAAAATGCAGTACTTGTATGAATGTCTCATCTTAATTTAATCTAAGAACCACAAATGAAGTAAAATGTTTATACAAAATACCAAATATTAGAAGAAACATTGAAAAAAGAGCCTTGATAAGTGAAATATCTATACACAATTGTTTTCAAACTTTCACATTATGGTTCATCATAAACTTGCTTTGTTTTTTTTTTAACAATCTGGACACCAAAACAGTGCCGGACTTAAAAAAGAAAGTGCCCAAATATACTAGTGACACAACTCAGGAGTCAAACCACTGTAGGTAGACTTAGTTGTATGAATAAACTTGATGTTAGTGAAAGCCTTTTAATACATTTATAAAGATAGATAGATAGATAGATAGATAGATAGATAGATAGATAGATAGATAGATAGATAGATAGATAGATAGATAGATAGAAAGATTAATTAGATAGATAGATAGATAGATAGATAGATAGATAGATAGATAGATAGATAGATAGATAGATAGATAGATAGATAGATGTAGTTATACATTTACATATACACTTCCATATTTATCCAACTATGGTTCAAAATGTTCCCACATCAAACTGTAGACACTCAGAATACTGACACCAAAATAGTCACAGTTTGTAATGTTTACACATTGAAATGTAGCCACTCAAAAAAAAATCCAATTAAATTGATAGGGGGAAAACAGGCAAGCACTCTACTTTCTCTGATCAATTTACACCATAAATACACTAAAAAAAACACTTGAGCCATACGTGTATCATATAATGTGGTTTGTCTGAATATTGATAGTGTTATTGAAAGGGTTTTTCTTAAGGTAAGGTGCTGGGTTAAGGTTAAGGGAAGGGGCAAATTTAGAAAGGTGGGCAGGGGGCCTAACCCTAACCTTGCCGTTAACATTGCACCTTATCTTAGAAAAAACATTTATGTAACACTACCACTACCCAAGAAAAGCTCAGACACAGAAACTTGCATCAAAAAACATTCACAATGCAAATGCTATCCCCTTACTTAACCCTTGCCCTTACTCTAACCCGACAACACTCAAACAAACACATTTTCATCCCTAAAACCCACTTACCTCTACATTTTCAACTGCCATTATTTTGATCTGTCAACATTCTTGTAGAGCCTTTTAGAGTGTCAGCATTCTGAACAGTCAACATTGTGAATGGCAGAATGGCAGACACATTTGTATATGTGTGTGTGTGTGTGTGTGTGTGTGTGTGTGTGTGTGTGTGTGTGTGTGTGTGTGTGTGTGTGTGTATATGTATATATATATATATATATATATATATATATATATATATATATATATATATATATATATACATATACATATATGGATCTACTTTCAGATCATGAAATTTCATATTACCGAAGACTGGAAGATCGAGATCAGAATCACAAAACTGCAGTATGCTGAATCTGCATAAGATTAAGTCCCAAAATATCAAAAAACACAATGGAACAATGCAGTGTTCAGGATAAACCATTTTTTTCATCTTACCTTATAGGTTCATAGGTAAGTACTAGGCTATCTGCCCGAGGGCATCTATAAGCCTAGCCAGAATGGGTTGGCTTTCACCACCCCCTTAGATTAGTTCCCTGTGCCTCTATCCAGCAGAGCCATTAGTTCCCTGTGCCTCTGTTCAACAGAGCCACTGCAGTGACCCCTGGGGTAAAATTTCTGTTTCCCATCCACTCGTCAAGGTTTCTCTTGAAGAGTGTTAGTGAGGGGCTCTGCCTAATGTAGATTTGACTCCTGTTCCAAAGCATGGGGAGTCTCTGGGACAGGAATCTATCCCTCTAGCATGTTCTATTTATCATTGTGGTGAGGTTTAGATCCCTAGAGCGTGTGGCTCATGGGATTTGTTTTTTTGAGGTGGAGCATGTCCATCAATTCTAGGTTGGACATGGCCTTGTATGTCAGGCAGAGATCACCTCTAAGTAAGTGGTATGGAACCAAGTATAGCTGGAGTTTCTTTAGTCGGGCTGCATAGGGTATCTGTTTGAGGCCAGTAATCCTCTTGGTGAGGTACTTCTGTGGTCTTTCCAGCTGTTGCAGGTGTCTTGTAAGGTACATCCCAAATGGGGCGTTGTACTCTGTGATGGGTCTGATGAGTGATGAGTAGAGGGACACAATAACCTCTTTTGTTCTAGATGTGAACCCTTTTGTGATTAGGTGGGCCACATAGAAGGATTTTCTAACCACCTTGGCAATATGATTATCAAAGGAGAGATTACTATCTACTTGAGCCCCCAGATCCCTTATTACATTTTCTGTATTTAGGGGACTACCACGTATGTGGTAGTTCATGGGTACTTTGTTTTTTACAAAGGGGAGGACTATGCACTTTTTGGCATTTAGCTTGAGGCCATCATTTTGACACCAGGTATCCATCTCAGTGAGACCCTTCTGGAGGATGTCTGTATCAGCCGGAGAGTCAATTATGGCCCCCAATTTGCAGTCCTCTGTGAACTTGGTCAGCCATAGACCTCCTGTGCTTGTCTGCACCCCTGAGAAGTATATACCAAACAGGAGGGGTCCCAGGTCTGGGCCCTGGTGGACGCCACTTGTAACCGGTTTAGAGTTGGACCTAGAGCCTGCAGCTCTCAGTGTGTGGGTTCTATCCATGAGCTAATTGGCAATCCATCTCATGACATAGGGGGTTTATGTTCAGGCTGGTAAGCTTGTCTATAATACCAGAATGGGGAATGGTGTTGAAAGCCTTTGCAAGGTCTAGGTAGGCTGTGTGGACCTCCTTTCCCTCATCTAAAGCCTTGGTAACTGTGTCAAAGAAGTCCACCAGGTTTAGGAGGCATGATCTACCATTAACAAAGCCAGACTGGGTAGGGTTCAATGTTTGGAGGTTCCCAATGTCTCTGTTAATGAGTTCCATGATGAAGCGCTCCATAGCCTTGCAGACCAGGCTAGTCAGGCTTATAGGGCGATAGTTCCTGGGGTCTGTTGTGGCTTTACCTTTGTGGAATGGGATAACTGTTGCTGTGTGCCACTCTATGGGTACATAGCCTGTAGAGAGGCTGAGTTTGAACAGTGTGTTTAGGTGATGGGTTAGTTCATTTTGGAGCTCATGTGAGACACAGCCTGGGACACCGTCTGGTACCACTGAAGCTGTGTCTTTGGCTTTGGATAGGGCTGTTTTAACCTGTGTGTCAGTGATTGCTGGGCTTCCACATTCTTCTGGTATTGTTATGGGCCCTTTAGGTGGTGAGAGGGGGGGTGAAGTTTGCACTAAACCTGTCTGCCAGAATGTTGGCAATATCAGTGGGTTCATTGTACTTTGTGCCATTCTGCACTAACTCAGAGCAGATCTGAGAGCTTCCACTTAGATTCTTGACATAGCAAAAGGACACTTTGTGGTTATCTTTGGAGTCCTTGGCAATGTTTCTTTTGAAGCTATCCTTGGATGATTTTATGAGGGATTGTAGTTTCTTGCTGATACTGATCAGGTATGTCTTCCCTTCTTGGGATTTTACTCTTTTCTGTTTTAGTTTCCTCCTTCTAATGTATAGCTTGTTTATGGCAGGGGTCCACCAGACTGGTTTCCTTTTCTTGGAGGAGTGAGTTTTGGTTTTGCATGGGATAGCACAATCCATGCATTCTTGCAGATGCTCATAGAATGCTGTTATAAGGGATTCAACAGCTTTGACAGTGTTGTCCTTTAGGATGGGGGCTGTGAACCTTTCCACCTTGGTCTTAAGCATCCCTGTGACTAGCACTTGCTTTAAAACCTCCTGGAAAGCACTAGAAAGTCTTAAACTGATACAAGCACCCAACTGTCTTTGTTAATAAGGAGAAATTAATTGTAGGCACTAAACAGCTTATAATTGCAAAGTCCCTTGCTAAGGTAAGGGAAAATAGCTCTTGTACTTTGCAAAAGAAAAGCACCAAACCAGGCATGTCCAAGGGTCAGCTTCCAGTGATTTCTCCTGTCCACCTGGTGAATCAGGGCATACTGGGGCAATGCAGTAATTGCCTCATGTACACAGACAACCCTCTCCTCCTACCACCCAACACTACAACCTGTGAAAGATGCACTTACATAGCCAAACTGGAAGCAAAACTCTCTCCACCCAATATTGTGCTAGATAGTCAAGAGGAGAAGGTTAACACCCACACTACACCTCAAGCAACACATAGCCCTTCTAAACGCATACCAACAACAGCCTCACATAACAACACTAAACCCACATATGTGGAGGCCCTTAATATTAATCTGCCCAAGCAACAAGGACCTCCAAAGCTGAAATGCAAACAAACACCAATCACAAAGTGTCACATAGCTCACAACACCAGGGTGCCACCCAACAACAGCCCCTAAAGCAAGACAACGTACCCAACACTTTAGTCATAGGTGACTCTATAGTCAGGTACACTGATGTCCCACTCACCAGGCTGAACAAGGAGAAAATTACAGTCAGCTGCCTGTCAGGTGCCAGGATCTGTCACAATGCATGCACTCATGTTACTCCACAACAAGTACAAATATGACTGTATCATTGTCCATGTTGGAGTGAATAACTTGATACATACCTCCCTGGTCTACATGAAAAGAGACATGGAAGAGCTTTTGAATCATGTAGCCCAGGGATTCAGGTTACTGGCTAAGGCTCTTTCCCCTATAGTGCCTTTCTTAGACAAAGTTCAAAGGACAAAACCACCACCGTAACAGGTACAAGCATGCAAAATCTGAAGGTAATGCTACTCAATGCTAGAAGTCTAAACCTCAAAATGCACTCTCTCTCAAGGCACTCCTAAAAATGGAGAGCATCGATATCTGTGCAGTAACTGAGACCTGGTTCAAGGCTCCAGAGAGCACCCTTGCAATACCAGGCTACAACTCTTACCACACTTTACAGCCACCAAACCAGGACTGAAACACTAAATGTGGAAGAGTGTCCATATTCAGCAAGGATATTCACAACACCAGGCTAGTTGCCCAACACAATGCATCTGAAATTCTCCAGGTGCAACTAACACTAGGTAAGACTGCAATACAAATTGTAGCCTGCTACAGATCCCCCACCATGCCCCAGGATTCTCACTACACCTTTCTAAACATACTGGAAAATATTAAGATACAACCAAACACCCTAATACTGGGTGATTTCAACTACCCTGCCATTAACTGGGAAAACTACTCGTGTACCAACACCTTTGCCCAACGGTTCTTGGAATTCATAAATTCCAGTGCACTGGATCAACTAATCCTTCGTCCCACCAGGGGCTCCAATATCCTAGACTTAGTTATTACCAACATGGGAAATCGATGCTCCACACCTATGGTCAACCCCTCGTTGGTCAGGTCTGACCATAAGCTAATCACCCTTGACATCCACATCCTTCCCCCACCCCCCAGTAAGGAATCCTCCGTAAAAAACTTCTCCAAAGCCAACTTCATGCTACTCAAGTCAGAAGTGACAAACTTCATGACACCCATGCAGACAGGAACTGAAAGTTCGACTGCTGAATCCTACACTAAGGAACTGTATGAGCACATCCACTCGTGTATGAATCATGCCACCCCCAATAGAACCAAGATGCTCTCCTCCAATAAAAGGAAGCCAATCTGGTGGTCCCTTGCCATAAACAAACTTTACAACAAAAGGAAGAAACTGTTGCAGAAAAGAGGAAAATCCCAGGATGCAAAAAACTCCCTTACCAGCCTCAGCAAGATGCAGAGATCCCTCATAAAATCCTCCAAAACTAGTTACAAAAATAAAATTGCCAAAGATTCCAAAGACAACTGCAAGGCATTCTATAGCTATTTCAAGAATCTAAATGGCAATACTCAGATCTGCTCTGAGCTAAAACAGAATGGCATTAAATATACTGATCCCAAGGATATTGCCAGTATCTTGGCAGCTCGATTCAGAGCCAAATTCACCCCCTCTCACCCCCTAAAGGGCCCATCTCAATACAGAAAGATTGCCAAATTCTGGGAATAATGGCCACACAGGTAAAAAACGCACTCTCCAAAGCTAGGAATACAGCAGCCATGGGACCAGATGACATCTCAGGCTGTGTACTACATGAACTACAAAATGAACTGACACCTCACCTAAGTGTCATGTTTAATCATAGCCTCACCTCAGGCTTCGTGCCCACTGAGTGGCGCACAGCTACAGTTATCCCACTCCACAAGGGGGGATCCACCTTGGATCCTGGGAACTACTGCCCCATCAGTCTGATGAGCCTGATCGCCAAGGTCATGGAACTTATTATCAAGGAACTTATAAACAAAGATATTGGTAACCTTCAAACACTGGACCACACACAGTTCGGGTTCATGAAGAGACGATCTTGTCTCCTGAACTAGACTGACTTCTTTGAATCAGTCTCCAGAGCTGTGGATAAGGGTAAGGTGGTCCATACAGCCTATCTGGACCTCACCAAGGCCTTCAACACCATCAGCCACTCTAGAATCATAGATAAACTTACTAAGCTGGGCATTAATCCATGTGTCACTCGATGGGTTGCCAACTGGCTCACTGACAGAACCCACACTGTAAAAGTAGCCGACTCCAAATCCAGCTCCAGACAAGTGACAAGTGGAGTACCTTCAGGGTTCAGTCCTGGGACCGCTCTTGTTTGGCATCTACTTCTCTGAAGTACAGGCCAACACTAAGGGACGCTGGCTGACAAAGTTTGCAGATGACTGTAAACTGGGAGCCATTATTGAATCCACAAAGGATGTGGATATTCTACAAAAGGGCCTTACAGAAACAGATGCTTGGTGCCAGAGCCATGGGCTTAAGCTCAATGCCAAGAAAAGTATAGTTATCTTCTTTGGGAAAAAACATGTACCCACGAATTACCACATAGGTGGCAGTACACCAAACACCAAAAGTGTGATAAGAGATTTAGGGACACAGGTGAACAGTGGTCTCACCTTCGATAACCACATTGCCACAACAGTCAGGAAATCCTTCTATTTGGCACACCTCATCACTAAGGGCTTTTCATCCATAAAAATGGAGGTCATTGTCCAACTGTACTTATCCCTCATTAGACCCATTATAGAATATAATGCCCCGTTTGGTATGTACCTCTCAAGACAAGTAGACAGTGCTCTGGTTTTGTCCTTCGGTAATGTGAAATTTTGTGGCTTGAAATTAGACCCATGCATATATACTAGAATACAGAACATGTTAAAATAATTAAGAAAGAAAAACTCCAGAAGCCTTGGTCCTAGTTGCAAAATCTCAATTCATGTATTTATACAAGCTGAGTTGTTTGGATGGGGTGGGGTGGGCAGATATTGATTGGGAGCTGCTTTGGTTGCATAGCTGAGTGGGCTGGACTGAGAGTGTGTTCAAGTTTCTTGTGCTTGAATACTCAGACAAGCACTGAGCTGTGAGCAATGAACTATTAGCAGCTGAACCCCGAATAAGTAAAAGACAACAAGAAAATCCTTAACATAAATTCTGAGTGGCCTGGGAAGCTGCTTATGAATTGGTTATATAGGATCACAAGATCATAGGAAATAAGTAGGATAACATCTCTAGAGCATTTTAAGTCTTGCCATTCATGCCCCAGTTTTCTCAGTTATTAATACCCATAGACTAGAAAGGCTTTGGAATATGCCTATGCCTTAGGGCATTTACAAGTTGCCCTATCCATAAGGGACGCAGGTGAGTAGACGGGTGAATTTACAATTTCCTATCCATAGATCCAAGTTTCATTTAAATAGGCTTAGGAAAGGGCAGTGCTTCACATGAATGAGGAGTCTGTTGCAGAGAAGAATATTGGCTAAAACATTGTCTCCCCCATAGTGCCTTTTTTAGGCAATGCCATACCGAAAGTACTACCGACATAGCAAATTAAAACCAAGAAAATTTAAAGATATTACTGCTCAATGCCAGGAGCCTAAACAAAAAACTCCACTCCCTGGAAGCTCTCTTTACCCTAGAGAATGCTGATGTCTGTGCAGTCTCTGAGACATGGTTTAAAGCTGCAGACAGCACACCAACAGTGCAGGGTTATAATGCCTTCCACACATTTAGACCAGCTACTTCACAGGCAGGGACTAAAGGTGGAGGTTACATCAAAAATAAATATACTTCAAGGGTGGTCAAACAGAACAATGCACTTGAGCTGCTCCATGTTCAAATCATTATAGGTAAAATCCAATACCACTTTCTTGCAAGCTATAGGTCCCCCTGTATGACCCGGGAAACCCATACCATGTATTTAAACTTATTAGAAACCCTAACCATCCAACTCAATACCATATTCATGGGTGACTTTAATTACCCCACTATTAACTAAGAATCCTATAGAATATCAAATGTACATGCACAGAAGTTTATGGATTTCGTAAACACAAACACCCTGGACCAGATAATCAATACACCAACCAGGGGTGCAATCATACTGGATCTGGTCCTCACTAATATGGGAGAGTGCTGCACACCCCCTACTTTAATGCCTACCCTGGTAAGTTCAGACCACAAAATGTCTCCTCTGACGTAAAAATAAAACTGGAACCCCTAGCTAAACCAAGAATATTCAGGAACTATTCCAAGGCTAACCTCCTGTTATTAAGTGAGAACCTGGCAAAATGTCAAGCCCCTATAAACCATGAGAACACTTTTGCATATACAGAACTGTTCACAGAAACCCTGTACAAGCATGATAATAGTTGCATAGAGGCAGCTGTACCCACCAGTAAGAAGTACAGAACTAACTAACTAACTAAAAAAACAAGCCACCCTGGTGGAATCACAAAATCAGTCAGATGTATAACAAGAGGAAGAAAATCATGGCAAAAATTGAAGGTGCAGCACCCAGCAGGATAAAAGCACCCTCATTAAACTAAACAAACAACTCAGAGGACAAATAAAGTCTACAAAAAACATATTGGAGGTAAGTTTGGCCTCCCAGGCCAAGGACAATCACAAAGTATTCTTTAACTATGTCCGCAACCTCAAAGGCAATACACAATTGTGTGCAGAACGCATTGTAAATGGAGCCACCTATAGTGAGCCACAAGATATAGCAAACCTATGATAAATTCAGCTCAAGCTTTACTCCTCTATCCCCCTCAACCTTCACTATCACTAGGGAACAGGTCCTTAATGTTCTCTCTAAAACAAAGAACACTGCATTAATGGGCCCAGACAATATCCCAGGATGTCTTCTAAATAGCATGAAACATGACCTATCAGGGCCTCTGGAATTACTGTTTAACTGTAGTCTCCAAACAGGCTTCATGTCAAATAAATGGAGAAAGGCAACAGTCATCCCTCTGCACAAAGGTGGGCCATCTACAGACCCTGGAAACTACAGACCTATAAGTCTCACTAGTCTTATATGTAAAGCCATGGAAAGAATTATCATGGAAATGATCAATAGAGATATAGTAAACCTCCAGTCACTGGACCCAACCCAGTTCGTTTTCGTCAAGGGCAGATTATGCCTACACAACCTGGTGGACTTCTTTGAGAAGGTCACCAAAGCAATAGATGAGGGAAAAATCATTCACACTGCCTAACTTGACCTGGCCAAGGCATTTGACACAATATCCCACTCGGGCATTGTTGAAAAACTCAAGAGGTTAGGTACAAGCCCATATATCACCCAGTGGATAGCCAACTGGCTCACAGACAGGACCTAGGAAGTTGGGGAGTTCATCTCTACAAAGAGGCCAGTCACAAGTGGAGTCCCTCAAGGATCAGTCCGTGGACTGCTCTTTTAGCATTTATTTCTCTGAAGTCAAGGCCAATTTCAGTGGTCTCTGGATGACTAAATATGTAAATGATTGAAAATTAGGAGCTGTCAGTGAATCTCACACTGACACAAATGTTCTCCATGAGAGGCTGTCACAGACAAACAACTGGTATCAGAGTCATGGACTAAAACTAAATGCCAAGAAATGCATAATAGTATCCTTTGGGAAATCATCCATCCCTGGTAACTATTATATTGACAACACACCCCTTAGAGTTGACCCGGTAGTCAGGGACTTAGGGAGACACATAGACAGTAATGTAACCTTTGATCATCATGTGTCAACAGTGGTGAGGAAATCATTCTAAACAAAGGTATGGCATCTAAGTCCAAGGAAGTTATTGTTCCACTGTATTTGGCTTTCATCATACCTATCATTGAGTACAGTGCCCCCTTTAGTATGTACCTAACCAGGCATATCCAACAACTGGAATGTCCACAGAGGTTCCTCACTAAAAGAATACAGCACATAAGTAATATGTCCTTTGCAGACTGCCTATAGGTCATATCCCTGTATTATGTCTCCTACAGGCTTTTGAGGGGAGATCTATGCCTGAATACAAGGCATTGTCAGACCCCACTCTGATGGACCTCCTGCATATCCACAAAACAAACAGTACCAGAATTACCCCATTCTAAAGGCTTAAACCTTACCTGTGATATAAATATGACCTGCTGGAGAGATAGGTATGTATCCTAGAGACTACTCTGCCTATGGAACAGGCTCCCTATCCATGTGAAGCAGAGCTCCTCCCTAATCTAATTCAAGTGCAACTTGGACAATTGAATAGGAAACTGGAAATTAATTCCTGGTTTGGCACCTATGTCTCTGATGAAAACAGGTAACCTATAAATGGTTCATCTTCCAGGCCCATACTTACACTTATCAAGGGATCAGAACTTGTCAGAGATTTGGGATGCATGGCTAGGCTTAAAAAGGCTCTTGTGGTCATTACCCTAGTAAACACCTATGAATCTATAAAAGAAGATGCCTCCCTGGTGACTTAGTGTTCCCCAGACCCTTGTAGTAAGCATTAGCCTGGTGTCTAGTTGTCCCTAACCAAATTCTACAGGGATTGGTTGTTTGTCTAAGGATGTGTGGAAGCATTACAGTCCACTCTATCCACCCTCTAAAACACACACACACACACACACACACACACACACACACACACACACACACACACACGCACACACACACACACACACACACACACACGCACACACTCATGCATATACTCACACAAAAAAGCCCCATATATACCCCTAAAGCTATGTTGCCACTAAACTACACAGCTTTTACCTCCACCATGATGGATGAACGCTGCCTTTTGGGTGTGTTCATTAATGCAAGTAGCCATGAACAGCCATGCTAAGCTATGAAGCCTCCTGATACTCTACTTAATCAGATTGTACTTCTGTCCTGGACTGTCTCATTAGCGTGCAGCAGGACCACTGAGACAGCCCACCATGGTGCTGCTCATCTTCGTGCAAAAGCACTGTGGTGGAGCTGCCTTTGAATTCCAAAATCTACCAAGAGATTTACACATCATGTACACCTCATAGTAAACTTTTTGAATTCAGTCCTGTATTTTCTCATTATACACTTTGCATTTCAATGTTTCTCTCTGTTTTCCTTTTATGGAATCTTGGGAACCCAGTGTACACAGGAATGATTACCTAACAAAACAGCAAGTGCTCATAAGAGTGAACAATAAGTTGCTCTTTCAAGAATGAATCACAAAATACTGAATATAAAACTGTATTTTACTCAGAGGGAGCAAGCCCTCCTGCACCCTAACATCCTCTGCTAATTACATATACCAGCTCTGAGGTTGCACAATAGTAGAAAAATGTCAAATTCCCAGACACCATTACTTTGTGATCTTGCATTCAGAGCAGCTGGCAGCTAGAGAAACTGAGAAAATAAAACATTTTCTCTTTTTAGCTTCCACACTTAGTAAGTGCAAAGACAAGAATATATTCTTTAGATCCATCAAATGGACTTAGTTATGTAACAGTCTTCTTTTAGTTCTAGGATAGATATATCCAAAGCTGATGTCATCTTACTTATGTGTCAGTTTTCTTTTTCAGGAAAGATATATGTCACCCTAGCCATCTGCAATATTTTTGGCAAATTTAACTACCCTTCAGTGTGCTGGGATATTCATCACTCCAGTGGCACATTTAAAAACTGAGTGGAGCTGTAAATGATTGCACTTCAAATTCTTTTTAAGCAGTACCTGCAGTAAATTTAACTCTTTTACTTGACATTTGTTCATTTTTTTAAATAAAAATGCTTATTTTGGCAATAATCCATGACTGTTTGTTGGTATATTAGGATCTACCCATTTTCAGTGTGGTTTCATCACTAGGGCGAAAACAGAATGATTAAACAAAGACAACTGTGGGGAAATACTGAGGTCCCCATGCTCAGGAGTGGATTATTGCTGCAATACAATTACATTATTTAAGAAAGAAATTGCTTACCTATTCTTAAATAAGGTCTTTGTATAATGGGCCTTCAGTATTCTTCCTTATTATGTTCTGTATGCTGATATACTGTGTATACGTATGGGACATGGGCCTTCAGTATTCTTCCTTATTATGTTCTGTATGCTGATATACTGTGTATACGTATGGGACATGGGCCTTCAGTATTCTTCCTTATTATGTTCTGTATGCTGATATACTGTGTATACGTATCGGACATGGGCCTTCAGTATTCTTCCTTATTATGTTCTGTATGCTGATATACTGTGTATACGTATGGGACATGGGCCTTCAGTATTCTTCCTTATTATGTTCTGTATGCTGATATACTGTGTATACATATGGGACTTATTTCCAGTATGTCGTTGCAGTGGAGGAGAGGCAACAGAGAAAAGAGAATTTCCATTGCTGTTTGTTGTATTTATTTTAAAAATAATCAGAGATTTTACAAGGGACAGCACAAAAAACACAAGGAAAATCAGGTATATTTCAGTTTTACAGAATGTACCTGATTTTTCTTATATTTTGCTTGCCTCCCCAGCATATGTCAATATAAAGTCTAACCACACAATGGTACTTCAGCAATCAGACTTTTTTCTGTTAGTATATACTCAGTTTACAATGGGCATGCTGGTTGGACTGTTCAGTCAGCATTTTTGCTTTGGAATAGTATTGAGCCTTTCTTTTATAATGCCAATAGTACTATTAGTGAAAAAATGAATTCTGCGGTATTAAGCTGTGCTTACTCTTTCATACTGATAGCATGAAGAAGTTATTGTGTTGGAGTATTTTACTTAGAATAATGTTATAGATGAATGACACATATATGAAAGGATATGTTCTATAAATTGGCCTCCAGTCATAGCCAACTTTTTATGTGGTTAAAACACGGATGTCAAGAAATTCATCTCGAGAGCGAAACTAGAAAAGTGAAATTTGGTGTCCTTTTCAAGAATAAGAGTTATGGTTGTGAGATATGAACATCATTTTTTGTAGTGCATGCTCCATGTACTACTAGTAACAGAAAAAAGAAAAAAAGTGTCAATGGGTGATGGGTTTTATCAACTTTCAAAGCCATTGGAAGCCAGTAAATCAATTTATTGCTGTCAGACAGACAGTAGATCAAAATAAAGGCTTCAAAAGCAGTTAGACAATTTATTCTGCCATACTATTTGTTTGTAAATGTGGCAGAGGTCAGGATCTAACAGATTTTAAAGTTGTTTTCTTTCTGCTGCTGTTCATCTGCTGGCTGGAACTGTGCATTGTCGATCTACGTTGCAAGTGCCAGTTTTAATAGTGATTTGAGGTGCTTAGCAGAAATATACTTCTGACATCAGAAAGATGCTTATTAAGCTTGTTTTCCTATTCTTGAGAGAATATCATACATAGCACTGCATATATATTTTATATGTTCTGTTACATATTCTATTTTGCTAACGTTTTGCTTAGAACTAGATGAACATTACATTTATGAAAAAATGGTGCAATAGATATCTGTAATTTTTTATTAAAATTTGATGCATGTATTAAGAAAAATGCTACTGTCGTAGATTCATTTTATGCTAAATATGTTTTACATTGTGAAAGTATTATTATCTGCTTTCTTTCTGGAATTACCTTCACTCGTTTGTTGGTTAAAAAGTAGAAAGGACTCTTTTCCAAAGTTTACAAGGTAGCCTATGGGCAGTTACAGATTAAACTCTACTTTATAAATAATGGTGTGCTTAACAGCATTTGTGTAAGCTCACCACCTGCAAGGTAAAGGGTGGGAGTCTGATGCAATACCAGTAAACGATCAAGGAAAAGCAAGATTGATTATGATAGATGAGTTCCTAACAATGGAAACTAGCCCTTGGGACATGGAATGCCATCATACTGCTGTGGAAGATGCCCAAGGGTATGTGAGGATGAAAAGTACCATCTTTATTTAGATGGCCTTACTGTTGCTCACAAGCTTGGGTCAGAAACCAGGTATATCAAGTGTGGGTGTTATCTCTCTTATTTCGAAGCTTACTTTCTGGGGAAGTCTAGATGATGTTCAGTTGAAGTTCATTCCAGTAAATGAGGCAATACCCTTAATGCAATTGCAAGCTGCAGAAAGTAAAACCTTCTTGTTTCAACATATGCAACAAAAAGATACTCTGGGTATTCTGACTTCTTAGAGACAATGGTCATGATGTCAGTATGGCAAAACTAAAGGATTCTGCAGCTTTTATGGAGGACATCAACTCAATATGGGGAATGAATGAGCTACTTGGAAGGCAGTGATTGGGAGGGATGACTTTTCACATCAGACCCCAAATTGATTAAGGTGTTCTCCTTGCAGACAGAAGGTAGAGGGTTTGATTAAGACCACTGAGGAAAATTGACTAGACTTAAAATGCCCCCCCCCCCCACAAGGGCGGCTGGTCTAGTACTTACCTATGAATAAGCACTATATTGAAACAGGAGGATTCTCTTAAATGTACTTTGCTTCAGACCATCTTGAGCCAAAGGTCAGTGCTTGACTTAATTGTCATGTCATCAGACCTGAGTCTATAGGTTCTATACACTCAGATCAAGAAAGGTGTTGATCTGTCAAATTGTCCCTATTTGGTGCTGTATTGGGTCAAATGTATGGAACAGGGGTTGAACAGACAAGGCAAAACCAAATTAGTGATGATATTGTCCTGGAACACCTAGATGATGCTCCCGCATAGGAAGAGTCCTCCTCTTACTTTCAAAAGAGATTCTTCTGTGTACCTGCAGAGGTCAGGGCAGAGTCTGGAATTTCCTTTTTCTAGGAGTTGTGTCTAAAAAGTGGTTGGCACTTGTCATGGGGTCAGTATCAGAACAACTTTTACTGGTTACTAACAGTGTGCAAAGTTATCAGCTTAGACAACTTAAATGCAATGTTAGTTGTGAGGGAAAGGCTGCACACTTAACTAATATGTTCATGCAAGCTTGGAAGTTAACAACTGCAGCAGTCTCTCTGGTGAAGGCCTAGCCTGGATGTGAGCTGAGAATGGAGAATGCAAACAGAGTGACTTATGCTCAACTTTAAAAAAAGGTCCCAGCAAATCATCCAGTACTCAGAAAGTGGGAGCAGGGTATTGATTAGACAGTTTTCAGCTAGGGTGGAGTAACTAACTTTGGCTGATCTTATTGTTGACAGGCAGAAAGAAAACGTTGAGGAACTTCTGACTCTGATTAGTATTCTTGCCTCTCAAGAGGCACTGCCAGAAGTATATGGTGAAATGGATTATATAATTAGATGGAATATCACCAGCAATTATACAGGCTGGGGAAGTGGACAAGATCTGTCCAGGAATGCTGAAGGTGATGAACTTTCTACAAGACTAACTTCCATTATACGATGCTGGTCACTTTCTGGTGTTGACATTCTGGCTGTCAGTCAACCGACCAGTGGCAATCATATACACACACACACACACACACACACACACACACACACACACCTGAATATATATATATATATATATATATATATATATATATATATATATATATATATGAATCCCTAATGAAATGTCAGCACTCGAAATGTTGAAATGATAAGTGATGATAAACTGAAAAAAAAGGATCAAAAATGCAGGGGAGGTACTTATTTCAAAAATCACTCTTCTCCTTGAAACTTCTTTTGCAAGCCCTGTGTACTCTCTGAAGTGGGGGCTAACCCATTACATCCCCAAACTTATATAAACCAACTCTGAGATTGACAAAACTTGGAAAAAAAGGGAATATTCTGAGAAATGGCCATCTTGCACTTAATATATATGTTTGTTCTTTTTTTGCCAGTCAGTCTCTGTTTCAGGAATCGTGTGTCCCGGCATTTCAAATGGTTACCATATAATTATATATTTTTATATGTATGTGTATATATAGATATATATATATATATATATATATATATATATATATATATATATATATATATATATATACACAGAGAGAGAGAGAGAGAGAGATGGAGAAATGTGTGTATGCGTATCATCTCTATGTGTGTGTGTATATATATATATATATATATATATATATATATATATATATATATATATAAACTTCATCCACTCCCCCACACACACACACACTGTATTATTAAAGATCATAGAAAAGCAAAAGGAACATTGCTGCACTTGGGGAAGCATCATAGTAGCAGAGTGTGATGAAACAATTTGGGTTTAATTGAAGTGTGTAACACATAAGGTAACTAAATGATTTTCCATGTCACAGACAGTTTTACTTGCACTAACAACAGATAAAATTCTCAATAGATTTTTGCCCTTGAAAAGACAGATTAGCTATATACATAAAACTAATAAACCAAAATAAGATTTACAGCTATATTCATAGGCAGAATTTTACTGAAGTTAAAAAGGGTAATTTATTTCAAAAATTCTGACACCGTAGTTAAGATGCAAAGAAAAATCAATTTTCTTGCATTCACATTTATTTCCATAATTCAAAAAGATTTACATAAAACATTACTCTAGAGATGTCTTCCTTTATTTGTGTTTTCTCTCCATCTTCTTTTATGTTTCATACATTTTGATTTTTGTACTTTCAGATGCTATTTATATTTAAATGTGTTTGGCTTTCAATGCATTTCTGACTGTCATTTTGTAAATAAAATTGTTTGAATCATGATTTGGCAATAGGTAATCAAAGAGGACATCTGACATGCTCTGGACTTATTATTTTTTTTATTTTCACAAAAGTCTATTGTTAGGAAAAAACTGATTAGATTAAGGTAGCAGAACTAAAAAAAAAAAGATTTTTCAATTGCTTAGAGTTTTATAAAAAAGGGTCCCAAAGGCACTTCAGAAAGTAAGCAATTTGCCACTCATCATAGTGAAGTATGCTACAGAATATTGTCATCAGGAACACCTCCGTGAAGCAAAGAAATGTTCTTGTTGTTATGCACACATTTTTTCTTATAATTTTGCATGTCTATGTATATATACCTGCACATGCACAGGTGCATGTATGTATCACATTAAATGGCAGAGGCGTCATTAGTTAGTCATCTAGGAGTCACACTGCACTATTAATAGTAGGGATCTATGCAGCATTAGAATGTCTAAAACCAAAGGAAAAAAAACATTGTCAAGTACCATTAAAGGTGGCACACCACCATTTTATAATAAGGACATCCTGCCTTCCTTTTGCTAGACTTCTTTGTCCAAATTGTACAGTGATATACCTGAAAGAAATGTGGTCTCGTTGGTAGGAAACAATTAGAGACCTGATTTTAATCATTCCTGATATCAGGTATCACAAACTCAGGGAAAAGGGTAGCAGACCTCACGGCATCAAGACTTACATGGTATTAGGGTAGCAGGCATCAGGGCATCAGGAATGACATGGGCTTTGTATCCTGAATTTTAATACCACACATACATAAGTTTGTCTCTGTTTTGAAAAATTATTCCAGCATACATCATTCTTGTTACAATATACTGAAAGAGCGATTTCTGCTGCGGTAGCGTTGTAGCCTCACAGTAAGACGTTGTCCGGTTCAATTCTCAACTAGAGCGTCTTCTGTGTGGAGACATGCGTGAATGGGTGTACCTTTGTTGAAGGTTGTGTGTCAGGGCTGGCAACTTGGCACGTAAAAATCTACTGCCAATCATTAGCAGACCGGAGTTCCACTGTGGCAACCCCTAACCGGGAAAAGCTGAAAGACACAACAACCAAATCTATTTTACTTAAGTTTTATTTACAAACTTGGTATTGTAGGTCTACGTTTGGGCTGAGGTAAATACTCTTACAATTTTTTACACTTGGTATTGTAGGTCCTTAAAGGACTGAAGTAGTAGGCTATTTTCTCATTTCTTTTCTCTTTAACTGTAAGGGCTCTCTAACCCAAAGTTGTGGGGTGTGCGTAAGTTATTAGGGAATACAACTGGCTTCAGGAAAGAGAAAAGCTTTTTGCTGGTGTACGTATATCAGGCTCATACTTGAGAGCATTTATGCAAGTTGAGTATTTGTGAAATAAGAAGCTGCATCCTTGTGGTTGTTGGTGTGTTGGTGTGGTGGCATGTTAAGGTACTAGAGTATTTTAAAGTTACTGAGTTGTGGTGCAAAAAAGTGAGGAGTAAATTGCAAGAACTGTGTTACACAGTTTATAGAAGTCAGTTATGTGATGGAATCACTAAACATCTATGCTTTGAAAGATTTGCTATCTCAAAATTATCTTAAAATATTTAATGACTGTAAAAATTATTGCAGACAAGAAAGCACTCATGCAGACTGTTGCACATTTTGTAACTCTTTTTAAGGGGGTATGGAATATAGTGAACACAAAACTAGAAAACAATATGAATGAATGTGCTTCTAAATAGAAAAAAAATGTTACAGCTGTACAGAAAATCTTAAATGAATGGGCAAAGGAGTGGTTAACTAACCATGTCAATGAAATTACCAAAGTTGTAGACAACAAGGGAAATATAAGTGAAGTAGGGATAAGTGAAGTCTAAACGATGAAACACTTACTGATGTTTTTATAGGTAGTAACTCCTAGAATATGAGGTATCAGTTAAGAAGTAAAAAGAAAAGAAAAGATACAGGCAAATTTTTACCTTCACCGAAACACATTTGAGTACATCAACAACTAAAAGTATGAAAAGAAATAGAAATAGCACACCCTCAGGCATCAGAAAGAAAATACTATCTAACCCAGTGATTATAAATCCTGAAGAAAGCACAGCTATTGGTATAATTAAGGAAGTCAATAGTTCTGCCTGAATATATGGCACTGCTGGTTGAAGTTTCACAAGATACAATCAATGTTAATTAGATATTTTCAGAGGTAGTGATATTAAAAAGGATAGGTAAAGACAATGTTTATGAAAACACACACGCATACACACACACACACACACACACACACACACACACACACACACACACACACACACACAAATACAAACTGATGAAAATACAGCTGCCTTTATTAATGGTGTGGGAAGTAATAACTGTATTATTACTACAACCGGTAGAAATACTAACAAAGGTAATGTCCTTGAAATGCATTCACTTCAAGTTAATAGTATAGCATCACTAACAGGCAGTCCATAACTTAAGATGGCTGCTAATAAACAAGTGCCATAAGAAGGCATGACTAGCAATGAAAATATGAAATATGGAGATGCTTGTTTCAGTTTGGAATGAGAAAGGTGATATGGATAAGCTAGAAGCAAGTAAAGCTAGGAATATAAAAAAGCAACTGCAAGGATCAAGTTAAAACATATGTCCAGCTCAATTTAGTACAGTCAATAAAAGAAGAATTAAAAGAAATAGAATATAAAATGCAGAAGTCAACAGTAATAGGAGTAAAGAAAAAAATAATGCTAGAATAACAAAGAAGATGAAATTCTTAATGTTAATGAACTGGATGTCAGGAGTGATTTTCTCTTTTTGGGTGGTTCGCACTCAAGACAGCAGGCAAAGGCTTTAACCATGCCAAGTAAAGAGTTCATCTTGGTATTTTGTTTGCCAAGACTCAGACTGGAAGACATACCAGATATGTGTATCAGGCTAATAATAGATTAATATTACTACACAAATATTTAATGATGGCAGAGCTAATGAATTATATAGTCATCCTTACAACAGAGGAAGTACGATGCTTTAAGAATGTTTGCTTAGTGCAGAGAAAAAAAAGTAGAAATAACTTTTTGTGAGATTACTCTGTCCCCAGTCTTTAAAGATTAAGCCTTAAATAAAGTTAAAAGTGCCCCCCCCATGAAAGTATGTGACTCATTCCCTAGAATACTAAATGTCTCTCACCCTGCTGAGCACGCAAAACATAGTTGACTTTTTCTAGAAGTATGTTCTTACCTCATGGAAGAGCCCAGGCCTTTTGAAAGGGCTCTAAGATGTCTTTCGCTGTATTGTAAAGCAGCAGTCAGCAAGAACTAAATATGAGGTGTCTCATGAGTAATGTACCATTTAGATAGGAGTTTCTGGTTAAGTGACTTTTCTGACTCATACAGCTGAGGTAGAAAAAGTCAAACCCTGTATCCTTGAAGCAGCCCATTAAGAGCTGGGAAACATATTTCTCCACATGAACTACTGGAACTCCCTTAACTTTTGCTTCCCCTTGTAAATTATAGTTCTCATTTTTGGAAAATGCATGCTGCACTTCTGTTACCCTTTAAATTGAATTGGAGTAGCCTGGCACTTACAGTTCTGAGCTGTTAATGAATTGCTTCCTATATTCAAAAGAACAGGGTTAGAATCCTACCATTTCTATGTGCCTACAATTTGACTGTTAGAAAGTCACTGATGCAGTATTCCTGGATCACCCCAGAAAAGGGGCAATTTCTGCAGTGGGTCTTCCAGTTATTTTTGGCTTTGTCCAGAATTCTTGAGAAAAGAAATGAAGAATTATGTTGGTCTGTTCCTTTCAAAACTTGTAGTTTTCTGGCAAATTGTTCATTTTGTAAATGATTACAGTTACTAAATAATGTCAGATGTGAGTTTTAGGCCATGTGTCCTACAGAAAATGCTTTCTAATGAAACTTAAGTATATGAGAGAAAGATTTAAAGTTTGTTCCTGATTACTGGGTCTTTGTCTCTGATTCTGTTTCTTTTTTTTTTACTTTATCTTGAGCCAAGAGGTTTGGAGGGCATGGGGTCTGTGCAGCTGTATGGTCCAGAAAGTAGTGAGCTGAAATACACTTCTTAGTCATTATTTATGTATTTGTTCATTTATGTTATTGCAAGCAAACTTTTGAATGAGTGCAGGTTTACAAGGGCTGTAACTAATGGTTTCATATGTGTGTGTTTCTGTAAGTATACTGCATCCCAGAGTAGCTATGGTGTAAAGAAAAAAAATATGTTGTAGTAAATAGGCGATTCATTATGTGAATCATGTTCTTTGGGGTATGGTCATTGGTCTCATTGTTTTGTTGACTGTTGGCAGTGTACTTATTTGTTTGTGAAGAAACTATACCTGCCCCTTCATAAAGTCTACAACTCTAATGTTGAAATATTAACTATGAATACATTCTTAATTTAAATTGTTTTTTGCAGAAACAAGGGTGTGAAATGCAATGTTTTGGGCTATAATACTTTGATACCTAGTGAAAATGAGTTAAGGGTATGAGAAGTTTAATTTTATGTATTTATTCTTTGTTGACCAGGTTAGTCTCACTAGTTTAATAGCTTCTTTTCAAGGGAGACTGGAGGTGGTATTTTTACTATTTGGGAACATCCCCTACTCTTTTCAATAGGTGCTATTGGATCTTTTACATCCACTGGAGCTACCACTCACTCAAGTAGATGGGGCCTCTGTTGAACATCTCATTCAAATGATGGCATGCTCAGGGTTGTAGTAGCCCCTTATATTGTACTGCAATGTTAGCAATCATGCTACTATATGTGAGAATGGAATCCACACTCTTCTGCATCAAAGGTAAGTGCTACCTGTTGAGCCACTGACACCACAGTATAGCTTTTGATTCTGTCAGCCTTTGTTTTTCTAGTGTGAGTCTGACCATGTAATTTCAACAGACAATGCTACTGGTCTGCTCTGAAAAGAGACACGTGTCCAGTAGGCTGTTCGGAGATGTTTTAAATTGAAGACAAATCCCTGTGATCTTTGTAAAAGTAAAGAAAAAAAATAGTATTCAAAATTAATGATTTCAACAGTGTTTTATGGTAACTGGAGGAGAAACAGATAAGCAATGGAATATTGGTACTGGCTGTATGCAGAGGGGGTTCTGGCCCATTTCTGTGCCTAGAGCCCCAGTTGACCATAATCTCCCTCTGGTATTATTATTCAGAAACTGCACATGAGGATTTTGCCATATATATGTATATATATATATATATATATATATATATATATATATATATATATATATATATATATATATATATATATATAGGTGTACTTTCCTACAACAAAAATTCACTTTTTTGAAATGGGAAAGTACATCCCCACTTAAGTGAAAGTGCACTTTAACTAAAGTGCAGATTCCCTTAAGCTCACTAGACCGAACCTACCACACCACAATGGAGGACATTGAAAAAGTGGCTATGTCCTCCACTGTGGTGCAATAGTCACAGACCTTAGGGTTAGAATGTGGGTCAAGGTAAGGGGATAGCCCTACTAACTATCCCCTTACCCTAACCCGTGCCCTAACCCTAAGGTCCGTGACTGCTAGCCCGTTCTGTCTAGCAAGTTTGCAAGAGTGCACTTTCGTGAAAGTGCACTTTCGCGTTAATGTGGGTATACTTTTGAAGTTCAAAGTAGTGAACTTTTGTTCTTCAAAAGTACACCCATATATATATATATATATATATATATATATATATATATATATATATATACATACACACATACACACACACACACACACACACACACACACACACACACACACACACACACACACACACACACACACACACACCATATCTTTTTATTTGGTTAAGCAGCTTATTCGAAGTCACACAGTAGCAAATGGAAGTAGAAAAAAGCGAATGCTGTACCCTAAACTATAAGAGACACAGGTGATTATGTGTCTAGATCCTCTGTACTGTCAGACCTAGACATGTGCCTTCTTTTTTTGATAAATCAATGATGGTTATGATTTCTAAGATTTATAGTCAGTCAGTAATGTTGATTATTAGAGTTTCATAGTTTTTGTTTAAATGTACAAAAAAATGTATGTTAATGCAAAACCTGTTTTGATGTCAATTTTTCAAGTGAATTCATGTAATTTCCCACATATGTTCTTTGATTATACAGAGCATCACTGATCTTTGCCTCATATTTTTGTCTTATCCCTCACTAACTTATTTCTGGTAAATTACTGAGAATTACTGCCAGTCAGTAATGCCAGTCATTGCAGTTTTATACTTTTTATTGTTCAGAGAACGCATCTCCATGTGACACTCATTTTAACATTTTAGGTGATTTGAAATTGTCAGGCACTTATGTTTCACTGCTTCCTTCTTGTAGTCAAAGATAAAGGGTATGAATCATTTTACCACTATTTGCATACCTTGTGACTTTGAGCAAGTCACTAAACCAGACAGTGCTCCTGAGTCACCCTTGAGCGCACACGCGCACACTTGTGTGTCGATCAAACTATTAGCAGTGTAGTAGTTAGAAGTAAATAATAAGTATGATGGGGTGAAAGGCAAAAGTTATTTGTTAGTGAGAATTTGTAACTAGAGATGCTGAAAGACATGAGAATTAGTTGCTTCTGTGTGTGTATGTGTGTTTGTGTGTGTGTGTGTGGGGGGTGGGGGGTGGGGAGGGGCTGAACTTTTTCACCTTACTTTCAAGTCTCTAATTTTTGATGAGCTGACTGTGTGGTAAAACACAATATACTCAACTGCTGTGTAATCTTCTTGTTTTATAAATAATGAAAAAGAAAAATGTACATAGTACCAATAGTCTCTGTTCTGGCAGCCTCAGAGAGACTGAGGATATCAAAGAATGATTTATATATACAAATTCCACAGTTTAAATATGTGTGAAATTCCTATCTTCCTTTCTTCCTATTTGTTAGTAAATGTGTCTCATTTAACCCTTCTGTTCCTCATTGTACAAGATGCTGTAGCATTATGCATTTTTAATATGGAAGATCGACTATGGCTGTAGTTTCTTTAATTCTTCTGTTTATTGATGTTATGGATGGTGTGGTATTATGATATTGCAAGCCAACTCTAATCTGTATTGCTTGATTTCTTAATACTGACTGGAGTTAATTGTGCCTTTTTTGGGGGGAGTGGTGTTGCTTGGCTAACCCACCTGGAGCCTTGGACTTTGTCAACTTGAGATGTTTCTCCTGAGAGTCTCTAATGATTGAAGGACTGGGTATGTGGTAAAATAAGTATAAAACTAACATTTTAACCGTACTGCGAGCTCATCCCTCATTCTCTAGTTGTTAGGAAATGTAAAACGAACCAACCAGAAACTGGAAAAAACAACAACAGAGGCAAACTGACACGACCACACTCTAGTTTATTGTTAGCGCTTTCGTATAGCAGATGCTTATACTTCTTTAGACAGTTTTTTTTTCCCCACATCTCCCTGTTTAAAAAGCATCACAATTGCTTCAATGAGCCCATTAAGGACTCATTATTCAATTAAAACAAAACTGCTGCTGTGTAACATATTAGTACTAAGAAGTAAAACTGGGAAATAAAAACATGAACACCTACTGAACATGAAATTCACTGCTCTTAAAAAAGAAAGCGTTATGTATATACCACTCCACAATTATTATCTACAATACAAAGTAAACATAAAAAATTAAAAAATTAAAATATCATTTAGAACACAGATCCTAATGTGAACTAAATCTCATAAAGCCGTTACCTATAAATTATCTGACCAAAATCTTATCTGACTAAAGACTTCAATTTTAGTAAACATTTGATTGAACATTTTTCACTGAGACCAGGATAAGTACGTGCATCAGTCTGCAATAGTCAAATAAGTTCTTGCTCTTCTAATTTTAGATTCCAGGGACCCCCCCTAATATTTCTAGGGACATGGTCGACAACTGTGAATTGAAAAATATGTGGCCAAGGCATTCGTAACAGTATTTCTAGATACACAGTATAAATGTTCATATATTTGTTGTTTAAAAGGGCATTCAGTCTGGCCCAAGTAAAAGGCTGGACATTGGCGACAAGTAGCTAGATATACTATGCCATGGCTCTCACAGTTGAAACAACCTTTTATGGTATATTTCCTACCTCTGATGGAAACATGTGTCCCTACTTGGATGTATTTACAATAGTGACAGTGTCCACATTTAGCCATCCCCCAGTTAGGTCTAGGGTCTTTCCCAGGGATTTCAAACAAGGTTTTCAAACTGGCCCCTCTTCTGTATGTCACCAAAGGACCAGTACCCAAAGAATCCATGGTAACACATTCCTCAACCATAAAATTCCAGTTATTAATTAAAATGTTTCTTAAACTAAAGGCATCCATTGAAAATTGAGTAAGGAAACTGGTCGCAAAATTGTTTCCCACATCCTCGTTGGTAACTCCACGTCCAACTGGGGAAATGGGTGATAATGAAACTTCTTCCCCTACATAAAGGAGGCAACAATTGCAACGTCAACAACTTTCGTCCTATCGCTATTCTGTCCCCCATTTCTAAACTTCTGGAAAAGTGTATCCACCTTCAACTCTTGCCACATCTCTTAGATAACAACCTGCTGACCCCTACACAACATGGTTTTAGGCCAAATCACAGCACTATGACTGCCCTCTTGTCATTCCTTGAAACCATTAACATAGCACGTGATTCAGGCCACATTGTCTCTACCCTATTACTTGACCTTTCCAAGGCTTTCGACACCATCTCACACAATCTGCTCTTAACCAAACTGTCTAAACTTAACCTCTCTCCCTCTTCCATTAATTGGTTCTCTAGCTACCTCTCAAATAGACAGCAAGCAGTAATATGGAAGAAGGCCACTTCCCCATTCCTTAGTACCTCAACTGGAGTTCCCCAAGGATCCATTCTTGGTCCCCTCCTCTTCAACATATTCATCAATGATTTTCCCAAATCTATCCCATTTGCAAACATCATCCAATATGCAGATGATTCCACCATTATTTGTTCTGCCACCTCCCCCTCACAGCTCCTAAAACTGACTCAGGAAGCTTTTTCAATAACTGAACAAAGAATGAAAACAAACCATTTAGCACTCAATGCATCTAAAACAAAACTTATGGTATTCACCCCTTCCAAATCCACCTCCTTCAATACAAACTCCTTCTCAATTACCAGCCTAAATAAGTCACCCCTAGAACTAGTGTCCGAAACTAAACTACTAGGTGTACAAATTGACAATCGCCTGAGCTACAACTCCCATCTACAACTAAATATTAAAAAGACCCATCAAAAACTAGGTATGCTCTACCGTCAGAACCAATACCTTACAAGCTCCTCCAAAATCACACTCGCTTCATCTTTTCTCATCCCCTCCCTTCTCTATGGGGCCCCATTACTGACTAACCTCCAGTCCTCTCTAAAAAGCAGCTTTCCTCCTGGTATAATAAAACTGCCAAATTCGCCAACAGTCATAGGCCCACCACTCACCACTGTTCATCTCTTCAAAACTAAATTGGCTCGAATTACCAAATCAACTCATATATATACAGCTGACTTTTGCTCACAAGCTCATTCTTAGCCCTTCTCTTTGTCCCTCCCTGTCTTCTGCCTTCAAAATGCACCTACCAAATAGAATCCTAAGGTCCAACAATCAAAACCTATTAGTAGTACATAAACCATGTCATCCCTCAGGCAAATACTTACTAGCTTTTAACCTTGCCCGTCTTTGGAACTCACTTCCACCATCTATTCGTACCACCACTAACCGGTACATGTTCAAAAAATCTCTTCATACACACCTAAGGTCCCAATGGGATTGTTCTTGCTCCCTCCCCTCATAAACCTTTGTCACCCTGCCCCCCTCCTACTTATGATACATAACTCTTCCTATCAAAGCTTATGTTCTCTCAGAATATTTACTTTATAATGCAATTTTATATTCTTTTCTGAACAACTTCTCCAAATACATATCTCCTACTGTTCTCAACTTATTTACCTGTTATTTTCCCTCATCAGAGTGTAATACTTTAAATACTTTTTAATGTTTTTGAACTGTGTGCTTATATGTTTTAAATGTTTTAATGTTTAAATATTTTATCTCTCAACCTGTATAATTTTATTGTAGTTATTTTGTATGTACCCAATGTTTGTCTGTATTGGAGCTTTTCTCCCCAGGACTCCATTGAAAACGGGTTCTTTCGGCCCAATGGACTATCCTGGTAAACCAACTGCAAATAAATAAATAAATAAATAAATAAACAATATACCCTTTAGTCAAGAAAGGCTTGAAATGGCCAGTTTCCCTCTTGTGGCTGACTTTCTTGATTAAACTATCTATAAGGGAGCTTGGGTAAGCACGTTTAGCAAACAAGCTTCTAAGATTTTCACATTCTTTAAGAAAATCTTCATTACTAGAGATCATTCTTGAAGCCCTAATGAGCTGCCCCTTGACTACAGCTCTCTACTGATAAAAGAGGTGACAACTGTCGAAATGCAAGAAAGAATTATAATATGTGGGCTTCCTGAAAATACGCATGGCATATGTTTGGAATGCTGCATCTTTCCATAGCCATATTTCCAGAAAACTAACAGCCTGTTCATCAAATTGGAAAGTGAACTCTAAAAAAATCAGTAAATTATGTCGTGATCTCAACTAGTCCACGTGCACATTCCTCATCCCCTTTGGAAATAAAGAACATGGTACCTCATGTACCAGACTACACTCTCCTTAAAAATAGAATGTTGGAAAAGATAAATTCACTCCCAAAATGCCATGACAGCATTAGCAAAACTGGCACCACAGGGGGAGCCCATGGCAACCTTTGATTTTTAAAGATAGTATTCTTCCTTAAACATAAAGTAGTTTATTTAACACTACCTCTAACAGTGCAATAACTACATAAATATCTTCCCCTTCCATTTGTTTAGATAAGAGGAAATCACGAACCCATTCAAGACCTAAATCCTGGGGAATGACTGTGTATAGATCTTTAATATCCATGGTCAAAAAATTGTAAGAGAGATCAAATTCCAATTTATTAAGACCTTCCAGAAAGGCTTCGGATTTTAACAAAGGTTTTAACGTGGAATCAACCCATTTGGGACAAGCATAAGTAATAGACTGGCGACCATCAATAATAGGGCAGAAAGGTGGAGCCAGTAGACTTTTATGTATTTTCGGGACTCCGAATATAACTGGAATCAATGGGGCCGGCATGGTTAGATATTTGTATGTATCAATGGAAATAGATGTGTCAATGAACAAGTCACTGAGAAAGATCCTAATACGTTGGTATGCCTGATGAAGTTCATTTATAGATAGCTTAACGTAATTAGTACTTGTTACCATACTATCCATTTTGCTGTTGTACCATGACTCATCCATAAACACAATTCCCTCTCCATTATCCGGTTGCATGACATAAATTTTCTGTGATTTTATGAAAGCAATGAATTCTCTCTGAGCTTTCATAATGTTACTACAAACCTTGTCACAGTTGTTTGAGGAGGATCAGGGTATGCAGTTTTCTGTCCATACTCAGCTTGATCTCTTTTTATTTTGTGACTTTTTGTATCCAATATCTTGGAAATCAGCACTTCAATGCTGGTGAAAGTCTTTTTGAAATCAAATTCGTACCGGCCGAAATCGCGGTCGGTTTTGATTTTGTTGTCAAGCAGTTCAAGTCAAGTAGGGACACATGTTTCCATCAGAGGTAGGAAATATACCATAAAAGGTCGTTTCAACTGTGAGAGCCAAGGCATAGTATATCTAGCTACTTGTTGTCAATGTCTGGCCTTTTACTTGGGCAAGACTGAACGCCCTTTTAAACAACGAATATATGAACATGTATATTGTGTATCTAGAAATACTATTATGAATGCCTTGGCCAAACACATTACCGAGTTTCAGTCACATATTTTTCAATTCACAGTTGTCGACCATGTCCCTAGAAATATTAGGGGGGGGTTCCCTGGAATCTAAAATTAGAAGAGCGAGAACTTATTTGGCAATTGCAGACTGATACACATACTTATCCTGGTCTCAATGAAAAATGTTCAATCAAATGTTTACTAAAATTGAAGTCTTTAGTCAGATAAGATTTTGGTCACAAAATATATAGGTAACGGCTTTTTGAGATTCAGTTCACATTAGGATCTGTGTTCTAAATGATATTTTAATTTTTTAATTTTTTTATGTTTCCTTTGTATTGTAGATAATAATTGTGGAGTGGTATATACATAACGCTCTCTTTTTTAAGAGCAGTGTATTTCATGTTCAGTAGGTATTCATGTTTTCATTTCCCAGCTTTACTTCTTAGTACTAATATGTTACACAACAGCAGTTTTGTTTTAATTGAATAATGAGTCCTTAATGGGCTCATTGAAGCAATGGTGATGCTTTTTAAACAGGGAGATGTGGGGAAAAAAACTGTCTGAAGAAGTATAAGCATCTGCTGTACGAAAGCGCTAACAATAAACTAGAGTGTGGTCATGTCAGTTTGCCTCTCTTGTTGTTTTTTCCAGTTTCTAGTTGATTTATTTTGTTTTTTTCCTTGTTTAAGTGTGTGATGGCAACTGGCATTGGACCATCATCTCAACTGTTATTTTCGCAGGAGCAAGAAGTTAATAGAGCTATTGGCTCCATATCTGAAGCAAATGCTGTGGGGGTCTTAACTGCTCTAATACAACAGTTATCTTGTCGTGTTGATGAATTAGTATTATTCAACAGGACAGCTTGCTCAAGTCTACTGTTCAGCCTCTCCACAATACAGTGAGTATACACGCCAATGCAAGACGTGTAAATACTCGTGTAATATCTCCGGATACAATCCAAGCAATTAATGGTGCATCTAATGTGGTAACTTCTCAACAGGACAACAACATCAATCCTAACTTGGCTACATCTATAAACAGATTGGCAGTTCAATCTTTGACTGAATTTTTCAACATGCCTTCCCTATTCAGGTTGGAAAGTCCTAATATACAAACAAATAACTCTCCTAATCCTAACATCATTGTTCTTAAACTGATAGAATTTGATGAAAAATTACTTAAGTATAAAAAATTGCAAGTGGAAATTTTGTATTTTAGAGAATGTATCAAACAAAAAATAGTTCCTAAAGGTCTAAGACAGTGGAAATATCCATCAGGTGTCATCAAAAACTCCGAGTTCCACTTGCAATTACTAGATTTATTTAATAAGCAAGGTCTTGACTTGCTTGATCTACTAATAACAAATTATCAAAAACAACTGAGCGAGTTAGAAGCACAATTGGAACTGCTTGATAACGAAATCAAAACTGACATCAATTTCGACCAGTACTAATTTGATTTCAAAAGGACTTTCACCAGCACTGAAGCGCTGATTTCCAAGATATTGGATACAAAAACTCGCAAAATAAAAAGAGATCAAGCTGAGTATGGACAGAAAACTGCATACCCTGATCCTCCCCCTTTTCCCCGTCATTCTGCAGTACATGCTTCTGTCACTATGGCAACTGACAACTACTTGCCGACTCTACCTGATGACATCACAGGTTTTGAACGTGAAGCTGCCGACGAACTTAATGGGGTAGTTCGATGGAGTGATAGGATCAGGAACAACCAAGAACGCCGGCAAGCAGATTCATTGGGCACACCAGGATTTCAAAACACTAATGGGCAGGATTTTCATTTCCAGAACAACAGGAACACAGACCAGTCACACCGCAACAACAATCCTCCCAAACAACAGAGGAAGAAGAACAATCGGCGGTGGAGGAGGTAACACACCCTGAACATGGAATTGGGCAATATATTATGGAGAATAAACTTTTAGTACTCAAGGTGACTTTAACATTTATGATTTGTGTTCCTTGGGTATTCCACAGGATATGGTGGATTTTCTATCTAAAGGTTTCAATTTTGTGCCCAGTTCTAGGGCAAATATAGCTAGAGCATTGTACGATTTAAAATTTTATGTACGGAAACTAAATCTAAATGCTATGTTTGGAGCTAACAATAATCTAGTTACTGATGAATGTGTTTCTAGCATTTTCAATCCACTATTGCAGGGGTCACTGGCATTATTTGAGAAAGCTAGTGAAATGCACTTTAGAGTATTACTTAATAACTCAAACAACTTTGACAAGTTTTGTAGTAACATTACGAAAGCTCAGAGAGAATTCATTGCTTTCATAAAATCACAGAAAATTTGTGTCATGCAACTGGATAAGGGAGGGGGAATTGTGTTTATGGATGAGTCATGTTACAACAGCAAAATGGATAGTATGTTAACAAGTAGTAATTACGTTAAGGTATCTATAAATTAACTTCATCAGGCATACCAACGTATTAGGATCTTTCTCAGTGACTTGTTCATTGACACAGCTATTTCCATTGATACATACCAATAGCTAACCATGCCGGCTCCATTGATTCCAGTTATTTTTGGAGTCCCGAAAATACATAAAAGTCTACTGGATCCACCTTTCCGCCCTATTATTGATGGAAAAAACTATCTTACACTTGTTGAAGATAGACCAGTGGAAAAGTGAAGCAAACAAAGAAAAAACCTCTGGTATTCCACCACAGTAAAAATCCACCATGATAGAGTCCTGTTTCAAACAGCAAGCAAATGTAATGGAAAAAGTAAAAACAGCATTAAAATAGTGATAAAACGATAAGCGCTTTCGGCTAGTTAGCCTTCTTCAGATCATTATCTTTTGGTAGCAATGCCTAATATTTATACTAAAAGCTAACCAATAAAGTTTAAAATCAGTTAACTTCAAAACCAATCATGTCAATTCATTCTTAGTCTTTATTAGAATATCCAGTAATCGTTCTTTACACTGCTAAGTAGTCAATAGCTATGACTTAAAATTGGCGCCAAAAATATGCTAATATACTATGTTGGCCCATCCTACTTCAGCTATATGCTAATATGCACTTCTCTGCCTAGTTTTTTTTTTTTTTTTTTTTTTTTTTCATACTAGGCTATCTGCCCTAGGGCATTTATAAGCCTAGCCAGAGTGTGTTTGGCTTTCGCCACCCATTTTAAATTAATTTTGCTATGCCCTTTTTCGAGGTTAGTATACTGTGCCTCTGTCTAATAGTGACAAAGAAGTGATACCCGGGGTAAACCTACGATCTCCCATCCACTCATCAAGATTCCTCTTGAAGAGAGTCAATGAGGGACTCTGCCTAACCTGGACTGCGATTTTATTCCAGAGTGAAGGGAGCCTCTGGGTTATGAATCTGTGCCTCCAGCATGTCCTATTTATTCCAGTGCTGAGGTTCAAGTCTCTCGAGCGCGTAGCTCGATGGGATTTGGATTTTCTGAGGTGCAGCATGTCCATTAATTCTGGGTTGGACATGGCTTTATACGTCAGGCACAGATCACCTCTGAGCAGGCGGTATGCCACTGAGTAGAGCTGGAGTTTCTTTAACCGGGCAGCATATGGCATCTGTTTGAGCCCTTTGATCCTCTTGGTGAGGTACTTTTGGGGTCTTTCCAGTTGCTGCAGGTGTCTGGTAAGGTACATCCCAAAAGGGGCATTGCACTCAATTATGGGCCTGATGAAGGATGAGTAAAGAGGCACGATGACCTTCCCGAATCTAGATGTGAATCCCTTCATGATTAGGTGGGCTATATAAAATGTTTTTCTAACCACTATGGCCACGTGGTTGTCAAATGAGAGATTGCTATCAACTTGGGTGCCCAGGTCCCTAATTACTTCTTCTGTACTTAATGGATTACCACCTATGTGGTAATTTGTGGGCACTTTGTTTATGCCAAAGGGGATGACTATACACATTTTGGCGTTTAGCTTGAGGCCATGGCTCTGGCACCAGTTGTCTGTTTCTATGAGGCCCTTTTTGGAAGATGCTTTGTCAGCTGGAGAGTCGATTATGGCACCCAATTTGCAGTCATCTGCGAACTTGGTCAGCCACAGTCCTTCCGTGTTGGCCTGTACCTCCGAGAAATATATACCGAACAAGAAAGGTCCCAGGACTGAGCCTTGTGGGATGCCACTTGTAACTGGTTTGGAGTCTGACATGGCTCCAGCAATTCTAACCATGTGAGTTCTGTCCTTGAGCCAGTTTGCAACCCATCTAGTGACATTGGGGTTTATATTTAAGCTGGTGAGCTTATCTATAATGCCCGAGTGGGGTATTGTATCGAAGGCTTTTGCGAGGTCCATGTAGGCTGTGTGGACCACCTTCCCCTCGTCAATGGCCTTGGTGACTGTTTCAAAGAAATCAACCAGGTTTAAGAGGCAGGATCTGCCCTTAACAAAGCCGAACTAGGTAGGATCCAGTGTCTGTAGGTCCCCAATATCTTTATTTATGAGGTCCATGATGATCCTTTCCATAGATTTGCAGACCAAGCTAGTCAGGCTTATGGGGCGATAGTTTCCAGGATCCGTTGAGGCACCACCTTTGTGGAGAGGGACTACTGTTGCTGTACGCCACTCTTTGGGTACATATCCTGTAGTAAGGCTGAGATTGAACAGTAGTTTTATGTTTGGGTTTAGCTCTTCTTAGAGTTCATGTAGGATGCAGCCCAGGACACCGTCTGGTCCCATTGATGCTGTGTTTTTTGCTTTGGAGAGGGCGGCTCTTACCTGAGCATCTGAGATGTCAGGGGGCAGCACTCTGCTGGGATAGATATTTGCCCTTTTGGTGGGGGGGGGGTTTGCGCTGAACCTCTCAGCTAGGATGTCGGCAATGTCTGTGGGTTCGGTGTATTTTTTGTAATTTTGGACTAATTCTGAGCATATCTGGGAATTCCCACCCAGGTTCCTAACATAACTAAAGAAAGCCTTGTGATTATCCTTAGTGTCCTGTACAATTTTTCTCTCGAAGCTGGCCTTAGACGATTTTATGAGTGCCCGTAGTTTTTTGCTAATACTGATCAGAGATGCCTTCCCTTTTTGGGATTTTGCTCTATCATATAGTAGCTTCCTCCTTCTATTGTATAGTTTGTTTGTTTATGGCTGGGGTCCACCAGACAGGACGTCTGCCTTTGGAGGACTGGGTCTTGGTTTTATTTGGGATTGCATGATCCATGCATTCCTGCAGGTGTTCATAGAATGCGTTTATAAAGGATTCTGCGGTCTGGGCCATATTTTCCACAGGCCCGGAGGCTTTGAAGGATTCCACCTCAGTTTTGAGAAGTGTGAAATTTGCTTTAGAGAGGTTTTTCACTGTGGTTTTCTGGGCATGAGGTGGGGTCGGGATGTGAATATCCAGTGAGATTAGTTTATGGTCTGATCTTACCAGTGAGGGATACACTTCTGGTCTGGAGCATAGAGTCCCCATGTTCATGATGATCAGGTCCAGTATGTTTTCCCCTCTTGTGGGAGTGATAACAAGTTGTTCCATAGCATTTGAGTTTATAAATTCTAGGAACCTTTGGGCTAGGGTGTTGGAGCTAGAGTAATGCTCCCAGTCTATGTTTGGGTAGTTGAAGTCGCCCAATATAATGGTGTTTGGAGAGACCTTCATATTTTCCAGTGTTCTCAGGAAGGCCGAGTGGGGTTCCTGGGTTTGGGAGGGTGGTCTGTAGCAGGCTATAAACTGGAAGGCAGTTTTACCCACTGTTAGTTGCACATGGATAGTCTCTGATGCTTCGTGCTGTGCCATCAACCTGGAGGTGTGGGTATCTTTGACGAATATTGATACTCCCCCTCCTTTTGTGGTTCGGTCCAAGTTTTGGGGCCAAAAAGCATGGTATGATGTATAACCTGGTAGTGCTGGGGTGCTCTCAGGAGCCTTGACCAGGTTTCTGTTATTGCACAGATATCAATGTTCTCCATACTAAGGAGAGTTTTGAGTGCATGCATCTTGAGGTTTAGACTTCTGGCGTTGAGTAGCATTACTCTTAGTTTCTTATCCCTTGTGATACCTATGGAGATGGGTTTGTCTTTTGAGCCTTGGCTAAAAAAAGCACTATGGGGGTAGCAAGAGCCTTTGCCAATATCTGAAAGCCCAGTGGTGACAGGTGCAAGCTGTCCCTAGCGAAGCATCGTGGCTTGTTGAGGATGTCATCCCAGGCTGACAGGCATTGGATCCCCTTTGAATGACACCAATACTTAAGCCAATTGTTGAAATTGATCATCTTGTCTTCATATTGTGGCATCATTCTTGGTGAGGGTAAGATGCTACTCAAGGTCAGGGTCATACCGGCCTGGGCTACATGCTCAAAGAGCTCCTCTATGTCTCTTTTCATGTAGTCCAGGGAGGTTCGTCTCAGGTCATTCACACCAGCATGGACAATGACTGAGTCATATTTGTACTTGCCTTGGAATGACCTGAGTGCTTGTGTTTTGTGGCGGATCCTAGCACCCGACAGGCAGCTCACCATGACCTTCTCCTTGTTCAGCCTGGTGAGCAGGACATCAGTGTGCCTGATGATAGAGTCACCTATTACAAGTGTATCAGGTGTGTTGTTTAGCCTTAAGGGCTGTGACTGTTCGCCGCACTGGCTTTGTGAGCTATGTGTTGCACGTGTTTTGTTTTGGGGTAGCGGTTGCTTGGGTGTCTGCTTTGGAGGTCTCTGCTGCTTAGGCAGATTTTTATTTAGAGCCTCCGAGTATGTTTTTGTGTGTTTATGTGTTTGGTTTGCTGTCTTGGTAGGTCTATATGAGACTGGAATTGTAGTGAGTGTGGTTTCCTTCTCCTCCTGACTGGTTATGCCAGTACTGAGTTGAGAGAGCTTAGCCTCCAGTTTGGCTATATGGTTGCATCTCTCACATGTGTTGGAATTTGTTGGGAGGAGGAGAGGGTTGTCTGTGTACATGAGGCAGTTGTAACATTGCCTCAAGAGTCCCAGATTCACCAGCTGGACTGGAGAGGAGATTGACAACTGACCTTTGGACATGCTAGAATAGTATTGGGAATTCATTTATAATTGAAAAAAGGGCCAATGGGGAACAAGGTACTCAAGGGGAGTTTGTGAGGGTGTAGTGCTTTTAATTTTTTAGTGCTGACTTATATAATTGCTTTAGTGAGCATGTGCCAGGTAACTTAAATGCAATGTGTTACAGGTAACTTAAATGCAAAAATGACAAACAGTAACTTTCTTTCAAGTGAAATAAGGAAATAAGTACAATAAGCAATGCAGATATCACTAGGGATCCACAGAAGCGCTGAAAAGCCACATTGTAGGTGGAATTAGCGTTTCAGGGAAATAACAAGCAAACAAACAACAAGCATACAAACAAAGCTAAATTCAGCAGGCCTGGATGTAGTCTATGCTACAGCAAACATGGCTATAAATGCCGAATGTATCATTCCAGTGAATTTAGTTTTACATAGCTTCTCTATTTCCATTTTGGTGCCATCCAGTGGCCAAAGTGTGACACTAACTTTTTAAAGATTTTACAGAAGAATTTATTTCCATTATTTTTATTCCTGCATGGCTTCCCTGTTTCCACTTTGCTGCCATCCAGTGGCCAAAGTGTAATATTAGCTTTTTTAAAAACATTTTCAAGAGCATTTGTTTTAATTTTCATTTGTCTTATATAAACTTAGTATAATTAACTTTAACTAGCAGGTCGCCTTTCTGGAATTTTTATATATGATCTTCTTTAACAGTTATCTACTTTTCCAGATATATGAAACAATTCTTATCTATAACTATCAAATTATTAAAATATTAAAATATTATTGACACAGCCAAAAGCATAGTCACTATGTCAACTCTGCTTCCGTCAGCACAGAAATGCATAGCTGCACATCATAATTTTGTATCCTTTCACTATATAAATAGAGAGTCCATTGATCACTAAATAATCTCTAGATATATAAATATAAATATAAATGTATGAAATTATGTCCCTATTCACTGCCTTGATAGAAAACAATATCCAAATATACCTGTTGCAAGACTATCACTATTATGAATCAAGAACCTGCACACATCCGTAGTGAAAATCAATATTCAAATCTAAAGTACTTTCCATATCAGAATAAATAAATACTTAATAGCTGAATATTATTATACTTATTAAACTTGTTATTTTGTATTTGATGAACCTAACAAAACTGAAATATATACATAGTTATTATATCATAATGTCAGCTAAAAGGAAAAAAATGAATAAAAATGAATTATAAGTCTAGTGGTTCTGAGTTGTAATGGTATTCCTTCTAGTTTTTAATATGGGTTTCAATGGAACTATAGTGTTTAGTCCAGGGTGGCGATTTGCTCTCATGTTAATTATCCAAGATATTTCAAGTAGTTCAGTTCAATTATGGATGTCTCCTCCTCTATTGGTCTGAATAACAGTTTCAATTGCTTTAAAAAGGAAGGAATGAGTTGGATATTGTGTTATATGCACTACTAGTGCATTGTTTGGTTCCTTTTGTCGTATATCTCTTAAGTGTCATAGTATACAATATTTAAGCTTCTGATCTGTCTTGCCTATGTAAAAAGCATTGCATTGATGGCAAGTGGCCAAATACACTAGATGTGCTGTTGTGCAATCAGCATATACATTGAAGTGATATTGTTTATTTCCATAAGTGGAGACAAAAACATTTGAACTGTCAATGTAAGGACAGGCTTTGCATCTACTACATTTAAAAGTGCCCCTTCTGTCTGAACATATATTTTGTGTGGTGGTACCATCTCTATTACATAGGAGTCTTTTCAAATTTTTCTTGTTTTTATACTGAAATCTCGGTTGCTCTCCTACTATATGTTTAACTTTCTCATCCATTGTTAATATTGACCAATGTTTTCCTATTATATCACATATCTGTTTATTGTCTGAACTATAAGTTAACAGACAATTTAACTGTGGAATATGATTATCAGAAACAATGGCTTGCTGTGAAGAAGTGTTCCTCTTGGAGAAATAAGGTTGGCCTCTGCCTTTCCTTATTTCCTGAAAATTTTGTTTGAGTCTTAAATTTTTATCTGAGTAGGACCTTTCCTTAAGGTATCTCCGTATTTTACATTGTTATTCAACACATTCCTCATCTTTAGTGCATAATCTAGATGCCCGTAGGACTTGATTTTCATAGATGTTTTTAAAAATATGCCCAGGGTGCATACTTTGTTTATGTAAATAATGGTTTCTCCAGGTGTCTTTTCAATGGATGCTTGTATTTATGCCTTCTTTAGGATCTAGGTGGACTTTAACATCAAAAAAAAATCTATTTCTTGATATGATAAACTTGCTTTAAATAGAAGAAAATTAGTACTTCCATTGATGTAATCGACGTAGCTATTCAGCTCTTCCATCTTTCCTTGCCATAAGATAAAGACATCATCAACAAAATGACCATAGTATAGTTGATGTGGGAGCCATATGTTATTTTCCGAGAAGATGGTTTCTTGCTCCCATTCTGCTAATACCAAGTTTGAATAACTATTAGCACATAGTGTACCCATGGCAACTCCCCATGTTTGTAAATAGAAGTCTTCTCCTTAGATAAAGATGTTGCTTTCTAGAACAAGTTCTAGAAGAGCACATATTGGATCTGCTGATATATTGTGTCTTCGTAGGAAAGTATTAATAGCATGCAAACCATAGTCATTAGGAATAACTGTGAACAAACTGGTAATGTCCATAGTTATCAATATAAGATTTTCAAACACTGTCAAGTGTTTAGTTTCTTCGAAAAAATCACTCAAAAATTGGCCAGCGTCTTTCAGAACTGTCTTTGCAAACGGTAATGCCTTTTTCAACTCATTTTCTATAAACAGAGATAGCAGTTCTGTTATCCATTCTCTACCAGAGACAATGGGTTGTAAAGGAGGATCATGTAAGTTTTTATGAATTTTAGGTATTCCACTTATACTGGGGTATAAAGGATGAGGTGTATCAAAGAATTCATATTGTTCTTGAGTAATACGCCTTTCCATTAAAAGTTCATATAAGATGCTACGAAAGAGTGTAATTCTTGTTGTAACATCCTTCTTATTCAGTTTTTTATATGTGTGTTGGTCTTCCAACATTGTTGTCATTTTGTTCTTGTACCACTCACCTTCCATTATGACTATACATCCTCCTTTATCCGCTGGTTTTATGACTAAATTATCTGAATGTCTAAGTTGTTTTAAAGCTTCATTTTCTTTGGCTGTCATGTTATAAAATGTACATTTCTTTTTGTTAGTAAAGTTCCTAGTTTCAAAGATCTCTTCTTCACATAATCTTGAAAAGAGCTCAACCAATGGAGGATTTACTGGAGTAAAAGTACTTTGCTTTCTAAGAGCGGGTTCATAGGTGTTGTTTTGACCAAAAAAAGCATTTCAACGAGATATTCGTACAAAAAAGTCTAATGTCTGTTATAAATTCATTCAAATCAGATGTCAATGATGGTATGAAGGTCAGACCCTTGTTTAGTAAGGACATAGCTTCATGGCTTAGTTCTGTCTGTGAAATATTTACTACTAAATTAGATGGATTCTCATTCATTTTATAAATTTCTTGCACTTCTGCTCTTGGCTCTGAGTTCTCTGAGTTTTGTAGTTGTTCTGTTTCATAAAAACTGGTAAAGGCCAATTTACTGGTGTACGTAGTACTCCATCCCTGGGCCTAGTTGTTGGTGTAGGGTCATTATGACCTATCAATAATGTATTCTCAGATGATATTTCATGAGATGTTGAAATATTAGCATTGACTTCCAATAAGTCATTAGAAGAGATATCTTTTCATTGGTGTGAGCTAGTAGTTGGCATTTTCTGTGTGGTCAAATGCATGCCTTCTAGCTGTGTATTTGGTCTTGCTATATGTTCTCCATTTTTTCTCATTGATGTTGTGTTTCTTCCTCCATTGGTAATTTCTTCTTTAGGCCATTCAAAAATGTTACCATTTGCAAAATCTCGATGGTCACGTGCCAGTTATTTGATCTTTTGTTGTTTCAATTTAGCATTGTAAATATTGAGATTATGCTGCAATCGTTGTAGTTCATGTACTTGTTCTTCCTTCAAATCCAATTTCTATAGTTCTTCTTGTTTAGTTTCAATAATGGATGAGTTTTTATCTTCTTCCGGTTTAAAAAACTCTGTAATTAATTCCATATATCTTTGGCTGGTCTCAAGATTAATTGCTTGCCATTTGGCCAGTAGTTTTGGGTATGCATTGCCATATGAAGGCAAACATTTGATCCGCATCCTTCAAGGAACTATTTTATGGTGTATACAGGCTTCCAGATGGAACCGTTGCCATTGTAGTCTTTTTAGGCGAAAAGCAGCATTTTCTACATCACATAAGATATTTCTAAAACTAGAGTCATCAAAAAGCACTGTTGTCAAAGATGTAGTTTCTTGATTCAAGTTTATCTCTAGCAGGGGATTCTGTGATTCTCCTGTTAGCTGAGACATCGTATAAATCATGTTTTTTTCTTTTATATTTGAATGAATATCAGCCATGGACAGTGTAAGATTAGAACTGCAACAATTCAAGGAAAAAACTGTCTTACACTTGTTGAAGGTATACCAGTGGAAAAGTGAAGCAAACAAAGAAAAAAAATGCTGGTAATTCCACCACAGCAAAAATCCACCACGATAGAGTCCTGTGTCAAACAGCAAGCATATTTAATGGAAAAAGTAAAAGCAGCATTAAAATAGTGATAAAACAATAAGCGCTTTCGGCTAGTTAGCCTACTTCAGATTGTTAACGTTGCAGTTCTAATCTTACACTGTCCATGGCTGATATTCATTCAAATACAAAAGAAAAAAACCTTGATTTATATGATGTCTTGGCTGACAGGAGAATCACAGACTCCCCTGCTAGAGATAAACTTGAATCAAGAAACTACATCTTTGACAACAGTGCTTTTTGATGACTCTAGTTTTAGAAATATCTTATGTGATGTAGAAAATGCTGCTTTTCGCCTAAAAAGACTACAATGGCAACGGTTCCATCTGGAAGCCTGTATACACCATAAAATAGTTCCTTGAAGGATGCAGATCAAATGTTTGCCTTCATATGGCAATGCATACCCAGAACTACTGGCCAAATGGCAAGCAATTAATCTTGAGATCAGCCAGAGATATATGGAATTAATTATAGAGTTTTTTAAACCAGAAGAAGAAGAAGAAAAACTCATCCATTATTGAAACTAAACAAGAAGAACTAGAGAAATTGGATTTGAAGGAAGAACAAGTGCATGAACTAGAACGATTACAACATAATCTCAATATTTACGATACTAAATTGAAACAACAAAAGATCAAAAAACTGGCACGTGACCATCGAGATTTTGCGAATGGTAACATTTTCGAATGGCCTAAAGAAGAAATTACCAATGGAGGAAGAAACACAAGATCAATGAGAAAAAATGGAGACCGTATAGAAAGACCAAATATACAGCTGGAAGGCATGCATTCGACCACACAGAAAATGCCAACTACTAGCTCACACGAACGAAAAGATATCTCTTCTAATGACTTATTGGAAGCCAATGCTAATATTTCAACATCTCATGAAACATCATCTGAGAATACATTATTGATAGGTCATAATGACCCTACACCAACAACTAGGCCCAGGGATGGAGTAGTACATACACCAGTAAATTGGCCTTTACCGGTTTTTATGAAACAGAACAACTACAAAACTCAGAGAACTCAGAGCCAAGAGCGGAAGCGCAAGAAATTTATGAAATGAATGAGAATCCATCTAATTTAGTAGTAAATATTTCACAGACAGAACTAAGCCATGAAGCTATGACCTTACTAAACAAGGGTCTGACCTTCATACCATCATTGACATCTGATTTGAATGAATTTATAACAAACATTAGACTTTTTTGTAGAAATATCTTGTTGAAATGCTTTTTTTGGTCAAAACAACACCTATGAACCCGCTCTTAGAAAGCAAAGTACTTTTACTCCAGTAAATCAACCATTGGTTGAGCTCTTTTCAAGATTATGTGAAGAAAAGATCTTTGAAACTAGTAACTTTACTAACAAAAAGAAATGTACATTTTATAACATGACAGCCAAAGAAAATGAAGCTTTAAAACAACTTAGACATTCAGATAATTTAGTCATAAAACAAACGGATAAAGGAGGATGTATAGTCATAATGGAAGGTGAGTGGTACATGAACAAAATGACAACAATGTTGGAAGACCAACACACATATAAAAAACTGAATAAGAAGGATGTTACAACAAGAATTACACTCTTTTGTAGCATCTTATATGAACTTTTAATGGAAAGACGTATTACTCAAGAACAATATGAATTCTTTGATACACCTCATCCTTTATACCCTAGTATAAGTGGAATACCTAAAATTCATAAAGACTTAAATGATCCTCCTTTACAACCCATTGTCTCTGGTAGAGAATGGATAATGGAACCGCTATCTCTGTTTATAGAAAATTAGTTGAAAAAGGCATTACCATTTGCAAAGACAGTTCTGAAAGACACTTGCCAATTTTTGAGTGATTTTTTCAAACAAACTAAACACTTGACAGTGTTTGAAAATCTTATATTGGTAACTATGGACATTACCAGTTTGTTCACAGTTATTCCTAATGACTATTGTTTGCATGCTATTAATACTTTCCTACAAAGACACAATATATCAGCAGATCCAATATGAGCTCTGCTAGAACTTGTTCTAGAAAACAACGTCTTTATCTATGGAGAAGACTTCTATTTACAAACATTGGGAGTAGCCATGGGTACACCATGTGCAAATAGTTATTCAAACTTGGTATTAGCAGAATGGGAGCAAGAAACCATCTTCTCGGAAAATAACATATGACTCCCAAATCAACTATACTATGGTCGTTTTGTTGATGACGTCTTTATCTTATGGCAAGGAAAGATGGAAGAGCTGAATAGCTACGTTGATTACATCAATGGACGTACTAATTTTCTTCTATTTAAAGCAAGTTTATCATATCAAGAAATAGATTTTTTTGGATGTTAAAGTCGAGCCTAAGGAAGGCATAAATACAAGCATCCATTGGAAAGACACCTGGAGAAACCATTATTTACATAAACAAAGTATGCACCCTGGACATATTTTTAAAAACATCTATGAAAATCAAGTCCTACGGGCATCTAGATTATGCACTAAAGATGAGGAATTTGTTGAAGAACAATGTAAAATATGGAGATACCTTAAGGAAAGGTCCTACTCAGATAAAAATTTAAGACTCAAACAAAATTTTCAGGAAATAAGGAAAGGCAGAGGCCAACCTTATTTCTCCAAGAGGAACACTTCTTCACAGCAAGCCATTGTTTCTGATAATCATATTCCACAGTTAAATTGTCTGTTAACTTATAGTTCAAACAATAAACAGATATGTGATATAATAAGAAAACATTGGTAAATATTAACAATGGATGAGAAAATTAAACATATAGTAGGAGAGCAACCAAGATTTCAGTATAAAAACAAGAAAAATTTGAAAAGACTCCTATCTAACAGAGATGGTACCACCACACAAAATATACGTTCAGACAGAAGGGGCACTTTTAAATGTAGTAGATGCAAAGCCTGTCCTTACATTGGCAGTTCAAATGTTTTTGTCTCCACTTATGGAAATAAGCAATATCACTTCAATGTATATGCTCATCTAGTGTATTTGGCCACTTGCCATCAATGCAATGCTTTTTACATAGGCAAGACAGATCAGAAGCTTAAAGATCGTATACTATGACACTTAAGAGATATACGACAAAAGGAACCAAACAATGCACTAGTAGTGCATATAACACAATATCCAACTCATTCCTTCCTTTTTAAAGCAATTGAAACTGTTATTCAGACCATCAGAGGAGGAGACGTCCATAATCGAACTGAACTACGTGAAATATCTTGGATAATTAACATGAGAGCAAATCGTCACCCTGGACTAAACACTATAGTTCCATTGAAACCCATATTAAAAACTAGAAGGAATACCATTACAACTCAGAACCACTAGACTTATAATTCATTTTTATTCATTTTTTCCTTTTAGCTGACATTATGATATAATAAATATGTATATATTTCAGTTTTGTTAGGTTCATCAAATACAAAATAACAAGTTTAATAAGTATAATAATATTCAGCTATTAAGCATTTATTTATTCTGATATGGAAAGTAGTTTAGATTTGAATATTGCTTTTCACTAAGGATGTGTGCATGTTCTTGATTCATAATAGTGATAGTCTTGCAACAGGTATATATGGACATTGTTTTCTATCAAGGCAGTGAATAGGGACGTCATTTCATACATTTATATTTATATTTATATATCTAGAGATTATTTAGTGAATAATGGACTCTCTATTTATATAGTAAAAGGATACAAAATTATAATGTGCAGCTATGCATTTCTGTACTGACGGAAGCAGAGTTGACATAGTGACCATGCTTTTGGCTGTGTCAGTAATAGTTTAATATTTTAATAGTTTGGTAGTTATAGATAAGAATTGTTTTGTATATCTGGAAAAGTAGATAACTGTTAAAGAAGATCATATATAAAAATTCCAGAAAGGCGACCTGCTACTTAAAGTTAATTATAGTAAGTTTATATAAGACAAACAAAGAAAAAAAAAACAAATGCTCTTGAAAATTTTTTTAAAAAAGCTAGTATTACACTTTGGCCACTGGATGGCAGCAAAGTGGAAACAGGGAAGCCATGCAGGAATAAAAATAATGGAAATAAATGCTTCTGAAAAATCTTTAAAAAGTTAGTGTCACACTTTGGCCACTGGATGGCAGCAAAATGGAAACAGGGAAGCTATGGAAAACTAAATTCACTGGAATGATACATTCGGCATTTATAGTCAGTAAAAAACTAGGCAGAGAAGTGCATATTGGCATATAGCTGAAGTAGGATGGGCCAACATAGTATATTAGCATATTTTTGGCGCCAATTTTAAATCATAGCTATTGGCTACTTAGTAGTATAAAGAAAGATTACTGGATATTCTAATAAAGACTAAGAATGAATTGACATGATTGGTTTTGAAGTTAACTGATTTTAAATTTTATTGGTTAGCTTTTAGTATAAATATTAGGCATTGCTACCAAAAGATAACGATCTGAAGAAGGCTAACTAGCCGAAAGCGCTTATCGTTTTATCACTATTTTAATGCTGTTTTTTCTTTTTCCATTACATTTGCTTGATGTTTGACACAGGACTCTATCGTGGTGGACTTTTGCTGTGGTGGAATACCAGAGGTTTTTTCTTTGTTTGCCCTATTATTGATGGTCGCCAGTCTATTACTTATGCTTGTGTTAAATGGGTTGATTCCAGGTTAAAACCTTTGTTAAAATCCAAAGCACAAATTTGGAGGGATTCCTGGGCCTTTCTGGAAGGTCTTAATAAATTGGAATTTGATCTCTCTTACAATTTTTTTGACCGTGGATATTAAAGATCTATACACAGTCATTATCCAGGATTTAGGTCTTGAATGGGTTTGTGATTTCCTCTTATCTTAACAAATGGAAGGGGCAGATATTGATTTAGTTAGAGGTAGTGTTAAATAACAACTACTTTATGTTTAAGGAAGAATACTATCTTCAAAAATCAGCAGTTGCCATGGGCTCCCCCTGTGGTGCCAGTTTTGCTAATGCTGTCATGGCATTTTGGGAGCAAACTTATCTTTTCCAACATTCTATTTTTAAGGAGAGTGTAGTCTGGTACATGAGGTACCAGGATGACATGTTCTTTATTTTCAAAGGGGATGAGGAACGTGAACGTGGACTAGTTGAGATCATGACATCATTTACTGATTATTTAGAGTTCACTTTCCAGTTTGATGAACGGCCATTAGCTTTCTGGACATATGGCTATGGAAAGATGTAGCATTCCAAAGATATGCCACGCATATTTTTAGGAAGCCCACATATTCTAATTCTTTCTTGCATTTTGACAGTTGCCACCCCTTTTATCAGAAGAGAGCTGTAGTCAAGGGGCAGCTCGTGAGGGCTTCAAGAATGATCTCTAGTAATGAAGATTTTCTTAAGAGAATGTGAAAATCTTAGAAGCATGTTTGTTAAACGTGCTTACCCAAGCTCCCTTATAGATAGTTTAATCAAGGAAGTCAGCCACAAGAGAGAAACTGGCCATTTCAAGCCTTTCTTGACTAAAGGGTATATTGTTATGGAAGAAGTTTCATTATCACCCATTTCCCCAGTCAGACGTGGAGTTACCAATGAGGATGTGGGAAACAATTTTGCGACCAGTTTTCTTACTCAATTTTTAATGGATGCCTTTAGTTTAAGAAAAATTTTAGTTAATAACTGGAATTTTATGGTTGAGGAACATGTTACCATGGATTCTTTGGGTACTGGTCCTTTGGTGACATATAGAAGAGGGGCCAATTTGAAAACCTTGTTTGAAATCCCTGGGAAAGACCCTAGACCTAACTGGGTGATGGCTAAATGTGGATGCTGTCATTATTGTAAATACATCCAAGTACAGACACATGTTTCCATCAGAGGTAGGAAATATACCATAAAAGGTCGTTTCAACTGTGAGAGCCAAGGCATAGCATATCTAGCTACTTGTTGCCAATGTCCGGCCTTTTACTTGGGCAAGACTGAACGCCCTTTTAAACAACGAATATATGAACATTTATATTGTGTATCTAGAAATACTATTATGAATGCCTTGGCCAAACACATTACTGGGTTTCAGTCACATATTTTTCAATTCACAGTTGTCGACCATGTCCCTAGAAATATTGGGGGGGGTCCCTGGAATCTAAAATTAGAAGAGCGAGAACTTATTTGGCAATTGCAGACTGAGGCACGTACTTATCCTGGTCTCAATTAAAAATGTTCAATCAAATGTTTACTAAAATTGAAGTCTTTAGTCAGATAAGATTTTGGTCACATAATATATAGGTAACGGCTTTGTGGGATTCACTTCACATTAAGATCTGTGTTCTAAATGCTATTTTAATTTTTTAATGTTTTATGTTTCCTTTGTATTGTAGATAATAATTGTGGAGTGGTACATACATAATGCTCTCTTTTTTAAGAGCAGTATATTTCATGTTCAGTAGGTATTCATGTTTTTATTTCCCAGTTTTACTTCTTAGTACTAATATGTTACACAACAGCAGTTTTGTTTTAATTGAATAATGAGTCCTTAATGGGTTCACTGAAGCAATTGTGATGCTTTTTAAACAGGGAGATGTGGGGAAAAAAACTGTCTGAAGAAATATAAGCATCTTCTATACGAAAGCGCTAACAATAAACTAGAGTGCGGTCATGTCAGTTTGCCTCTCTTGTTGTTTTTTTCTTGTTAGGAAATGTGTCACGTTTTGCCCATTAGTTTTACCTTATGGCAAGTAGTATAGTGTTTCATATTTTAAAGATGGAAAGTCAATATTGCCAGTCAATGAAGTTGTATGCTTCTATAAAAATGCATATTGATGCAATTTTTTATTTTACTAATTGTTTAAGTGAATTAGACTAATAGTTAGAAACTGTTTCTGATTTTAGTTCCCCATTATTTTTGGCTGTGGCAAGAATTTATGATCAAATAAGTTGAGAGATATGGTGCTACCAAAAGCATTCAGATATAACTTATTTCTATCATGTTATTTCAGCAAACCAGAAACAGACTACTAGGTGGCTAATGTTGTTTTATTTGCTTGGTACAGTTTTTGTATTTATCAGTGCTGATTCCATAGGAGGGGCTGGAAAGCTAATCTGACAGCAGTCACAGTAGTTCAACAGGTAGCACACTTGCCTTGTTGCTGAAGGTTGTGGGTTCTATTCTCATACCAGGTCCTTGGATTAATTTTCTAGTACTGACACTGAACAGCAGCAGAAGGTTGTTACTGTAATTCTGGATGTGCCATCCCTGAGATAAGATGTTAAACTGAGGATCTGTCTGAACTGCTGGTAGCTCAAGCAGATGTAAAAGATCCCATGGCACTTATTATAAAAAGTAAGGATCCTTTATTTGTGTACAAAAATAACTCTTATTTACAAATATTTACATATGTACAAATATATAAACATACAAATATTTTTGTACATATTAATAATCTCCTTTAACATTTTGCTAAATGTTCATCTCTATTAGGCCCCTACTTCATTTTCCATAACCACCATCTGATTTTGCTTAATATTGTTGCTAAAATCCATTTACCATTAAACATAATTTTATTTATTATTTCATCCATATAACCCATATAACATAAAAAACTTTTTATCTACCTTTTCAATATCTTCTTTACTTCTGTTATTATAATATTCATATTTAACCATATCAGTGTTTATTTTATCCTCTTTTATATCTTTAAAAAACTTCTCTACATTGTTTTCTCCATAATTTTTTTTACTCTTTTACATTTCAAAAACACATGTTCTGTAGTTTCTTCTTCTTGATAATGTAGACATATACTATCACTATTCTTTTTTGTATAGCATATTTCCTTTTACTGGCAATTTATCTGTTAGCAATATTCACAAAAATATTGACAATCTACTTTCTGATTACACCATTTGCTTCTTATTTTTATAGCATTAATTTTTTTTCATCTGCTAAATTTTCCCATGATTTTATATAGTAATGTTTTATCATTACATTCTTACACCATACTTTTCTTTTTTCTATATCTTCAATTTTTATTTTCCACAAAAATATTTTTCTTGGTAATATTTTATTTCTTCATTTATACACCATTTTCTCTCTATCATGCTTTTTTACCATATCCCAACATTTATCAGACTTATTTTTATACAGTTTTACTACTAATATCTCATTTTTTTTTCATTTGTCCACTTTAACACTTTGTACAAATTTAATAAAGCGGTTTATTCCACTGGGTCAGTTAATCCAAAACCTTCTTCTTCTTTATTTACAAACAAAACTCTTCTTTTTACGGGATTTTATCTAGAACGTCATATAAATGAAGCACCATTTGCAATAATTCATTTTCAAATGATGCTGGCAACATAAATGCACTTGCTAAGTATGCTACTTTCCCACATCAGTACTGAATTTGTCAAATAAGTCTTTTTACTGAATGATAATTTATATGTTCTCCAGAAAAGAAATGTTTGCTTTATCTCTTCTAGTGTTTTCCTCATTGAATTCGCTGGACATCTTGATTCCCAAATATTATATTTAACACAGAAATTCCATTCATTGTAAAATGTATACCCTTGATCTTTACTACATCACCTAAACCTTTTGTTTTCTCTTTATCCTTTTTTTTTAAAACCATCCAATTACCTCTACACATTCATTTGTGAAAGTTATTACTTCTTTTGTTCAAATGTTGTTTTTTGAATTATTTTAATGTCATATACATATGTTAATAAAACTAGAATTTTAACCCTTCAGGTGTTATATACCTTGCCTCCTTTATTTTCTAATTTATTTCACATACTATCAGATGTATAATGAATGCAAAGAGTATACAACTCATTGGACATCCCTGTCTTACAACACTTTCCACATCTACCTCTTGGCTTTACCATTTACAAGTATTTTTACTTTATTATTACTATACACTGACATAAATAATTTCCTAACTTTTTCACTTATGTTATTTTCTTTCATCATTAAACATAAGGTTCTATGTCCAATTGTGTTGAATGTCTTATTAAGATCTCCTTTCATGAATTGTATTTCTTCTTTTCTGTTAATAATATCATCCACTGTTTCTCTATTAATAATTCTTAGCAACCCTTCCCCTTTACACTATATTTACTATCTTCAATGTTTTCCTTTTTAGTTTCAAATCTCTTTTGCATTATTTATTTATTTATTTATATTTGTTGACCGGGAGTGTCTGACTGGATGTATGTCCATTTTCAGCGGAGGCCCGGGGAGAAAATCTCCACAGTTAAAATAAACAGACAGTGGTTACATTGGATTACATAGCAATTAACAATTTCCATAGCAATTACTTAATTATTTTCATGAAGATCTTACAATCATTATTATTCAGTACTACTGCTCTCCAGTTTTTTTAATTCTCTTCTATCTTCCTTTTTCCATATGAATTTAAATATTCCATAACATAATTCTTTATAACTGAAACCTTCATTTAACCATTCATTCAAAATCTTCAAAAATTATTTCTTTTGCCAGTTCTTTAAATTTTTATACATTTCATAGACTATTCCGTCTGGGCCTGCAGCAAATCTATATTTACTTGCCCTAATACTATCTAGCTTATTTAAAGAAATCTTCTTTTCCAATGCTTTATTCTCTTTTTCTGTTAACTTTTTTACTTTTCATTGTTTTTTCACTACCTTTTTTTTAAATATTTCTTGACATATTGTACTACACTATTCATAATCTTTTCCTGAGTTCTTCCTATTTCACCATTTACATTTTTTATTTTTTTCATTACACGACCATCTTCCTTTACTAATCTGCTTAAGTAACTTGATACTTCTCTTTCTCCTTGGAAAAATATTTTTTCTTATATAACAATTCTTGTATTTTTTTCTTGATTTGTTTATATAATTCTTTTTTTTTGTCAAAGTACTTTCTATCATTATGTTCTAAATCTTTCAATGCATCATTATACATTATTTTATATTTTTCTTTCTCTGGTTTGTTCATATCATATTATCACTGTAAAAACATTTTTTATAAGTCAGACCAGTTTTTATAAACTGTTCTCATAATAACATGATTTTTTCTATAACTGTATTACTAATCTCTTTCCTTCTTAATTCCATGCTTTTTCATTTATCCTTTTTATTCTTTGTCTATTGTTATATATTCCTTGTTTTCTTTTATCTCTAGCCATATTGCAAGATGATCAGAAAATCCTGTTGTAACTACCTCCCCTTCTCCTGTAAGTAAACATTCTGATACTATAATCTATTTAAGTTCTATATCTCTCCCTTTTTAAGTCCATGAATTTTTGTTCCAAAGTTTTACCTTACCACATCTTATAACTTGTAACATTTTCTTATAGCATTTCCTTTCATTTTACACTTGCCTCATAAATCACAGGTAAAGTCTCCTGTCAGTATAATTTTCATATTTATCACTGTATAGTCTAAAAAGTGATGAAGTAAGCTTTCATTTTCTTTATAGTTAGTATAAGCATATAGTATTATTATTTTACATACTTGTTGTTTTTCCATTTTGACTCTGTAGTACTTAATCTTCCCATTTTTGCTAAAGTTACATATATTTATTGTGTTCTTACAGAATATGGATATTCCAGAACATCTCTCATTTCCCAAATGCCAAATTATCTTTCCTCCACATAGTTGCTCTCTTTGTAATCTTTCTTCATGTTGTAAAAATCTTGATTCTTCTTAAATAATTACATCTACATCACGTGTATTACACCACTGCAAAATTCCTATTCTTCTTACTATATTATAAATACTATTCACATTTACATAAATACTTTCATTTTCCTTAGATTCATGCTTTCATAAATTCATATCTTAGTCTAGCCTTCTAAACAGGTCATTGTAAGCTTAACCGATTTCCTTCCCAAAGTTGAGACTCAAACACTGTGCTTTGTGAGTCAAACATCTCAACCATTATACCAAGCTGCAATCTTTAGCTGTATTTATTCATTTTCATCCATTTCCTTTTTTTTCTTTTATACTTAACCCATTAAATTTTATTTTTCTGTTGTTTACCCTTTTACTAATACAATTATTTTTTTTTCCTTTTACTAACTTCCAGTTTATTTCTTCATCACATATTTCAAAACCTTCTTCTATATCCTTTTTATTATCTTTCTCATTTAAGTTTTCTTATATTTCTACTACTTCTAAAACTGCTTCTCTTTTCTTCATTTTCTTCTCTTTCTTTTTCATTTTTCTTACTGTTATTTTCATTTTTGCAATCCATCCATAAAAGCCAAATGTTGTTACATTTATAATATTTCAATTCACATTTTGCTTCACCACAAATATAATGTTATCTGCTGCCACAGTTACTTATCAAATGTCCTTCTTTTCCAAAAAAAAAAAAACAAAAAACAAAAAAAAAAAACATGTTTTGGGTTGCCTCCAGTATTTTGCAACTCCCCTATTCCCCTCTACATTTACCATAGTTGGTATATGAATACTTGTTTTCTCTTTCTATTTGTAACACAATATTACAATTTCAGCACTAGTACATAATCCCCTTTTGTCATATTTTTTTTTCAATACCCAGTACTTCTTTACATAAAGCTTTCAAATGCCCTTTCAAAGTCTCTCTTTCTACCTCTGTTCAAAATTGTACATGAATCCTCTTTTTTGTTTCCCTGTTAAATGCTTTTATCACATAAAGATTCAGTGGGTTACAGTCTTTCTTTTATCATGTTCTCCAAGAAAAATTTCCATTGAAAAAACAGTTGCACATGTAATGTCAGAAAATTACACTTAAAGGAGATATTAAATTGTCCCAAATTTCATACTTATCCATTTCTTTGTATTCTTTAATTTGAATCCTTATCATGTACTTTTCATTTTTCATTTTTTTCTTCCTTATTTTCTTCTACTCCACTTATACCTTCTTTTACTTTTTCTAATTTCTTTTTCATCTTATCACTGTTCTTCAGGACTGTCTCTGCATCTTCGTTTTGCATTTTCTCTATAATGTCCTTCCAGTAAACATCTCCAAAATTTTCTGGCTCACTCTGCCCCGCCATTTCTTTAAATAAATCGTCAAGAAAAAGTAGCAAAGCACACTTCACAATGCAGAACCATTTTAACATCTATAATAAACAAAGCTTTCAGACATCAAGTCCTTTCTCAGTTTTACAAACAGTTAAAAAACAGTAATCTTTTTAAATACTAAAAACAGAATGTGACACAGCCTATCCTATCATACAAATGAATAAATTACAACAAAACATTCCATATTAAAAATTTCTTTCAAGAATATTCTATATTAAAGGTATATGCATATACACAACAGTGACAATATAATATATATATATATATATATATATATATATATATATATATATAATAAAAAGCATTAAGTATAGATAAATTATTTGATTGTTTGCTGTTTAAATTTTAATATTGGTTTTAATGTCTCTTGTTTGTTTAAACCTGGGTAAACAGCTGCTTTTATACAAACAATCCATTCGTATTCCTTAGGGTCAATTATATTGATAATATCACCACAACTAATACTAGGATTTAAAAATTCTATAACTCTAAAAACATTTTCAAATGATGCTGGCAACATAAATGCACTTGCTAAGTATGCTACTTTCCCACATCAGTACTGAATTTGTCAAATAAGTCTTTTTACTGAATGATAATTTATATGTTCTCCAGAAAAGAAATGTTTGCTTTATTTCTTCTAGTGTTTTCCTCATTGAATTTGATGGACATCTTGATTCCCAAATATTATATTTAACACAGAAATTCCATTCATTGTAAAATGAATACCCTTGATCTTTACTACATCACCTAAACCTTTTGTTTTCTCTTTATCTTTCTTTTTTTTAAAACCATCCAATTACCTCTACACACTCATTTGTGAAAGTTATTACTTCTTTTGTTCAAATGTTGTTTTTTGAATTATTTTAATGTTATATGCATATATTAATAAAACTAGAATTTTAACCCTTCAGGTGTTATATACCTTGCCTCCTTCATTTTCTAATTTATTTCACATACTATCAAATGTATAATGAATGCAAAGAGTATACAACTCATTGGACATCCCTGTCTTACAACACTTTCCACATCTACCTCTTGGCTTTACCATTTACAAGTATTTTTACTTTGTTATTACTATACACTGACATATATAATTTCCTAACTTTTTCACTTATGTTATATTCTTTCATTATTATCCATAAGGTTTTATGTCCAATTGTCTTGAATGTCTTATTAAGATCTCCTTTCATGAATTGTATTTCTTCTTTTCTGTTAATAATATCATCCACTATTTCTCTATTAATAATTCTTAACAACATTTCCCCTTTACACTATATTTACTATCTTCAATGTTTTCCTTTTTAGTTTCAAATCTCTTTTGCATTATTTATTTATTTATTTATTTATTTATTTATATTTGTTGACCGGGAGTGTCTGACTGGACTTATGTCCATTTTCAGCGGAGGCCCGGGTAGAAAAGCTCCACAGTTAAAATAAACAGACAGTAGTTACATTGGATTACATAGCAATTAACACTTTCCATAGCAATTACTTAATTATTTTCATGAAGATCTTATAATCATTATTATTCAGTACTACTGCTCTCCAGTTTTTTTAATTCTCTTCTATCTTCCTTTTTCCATATGAATTTAAGTATTCCATAACATAATTCTTTATAACTGAAACCTTCATTTAACCATTCATTCAAAATCTTCAAAAATTATTTATTTTGCCAGTTCTTTAAAATTTTTATACATTTCATAGACTATTCCATCTGGGCGTGCAGCAAATCTATATTTACTTGCCCTAATACTTTATCTAGCTTATTTAAAGAAATCTTCTTTTCCAATGCTTTATTCTCTTTTTCTGTTAACTTTTTTACTTTTCTTTGTTTTTTCACTACCTTCTTTTTTAAAAATATTTCTTGACATATTGTACTGCACTATTCATAATCTTTTCCTGAGTTCTTTCTATTTCAGCATTTACATTTTTTATTTTTTTCATTACACGACCATCTTCCTTTACTAGTCTGCTTAAGTAACTTGATACTTCTTCTCTTTCTCCTTGGATAAATATTTTTTCTTATATAACAATTCTTGTATTTTTTTCTTGATTTGTTTGTATAATTCTTTTTTTTTTTGTCAAAGCACTTTCTGTCATTATGTTCTAAATCTTTCAATGCATCATTATACATTATTTTATATTTTTCTTTCTCTGGTTTGTTCATATCATATTATCACTGTAAAAACATTTTTTATAAGTCAGACCAATTTTTATAAACTGTTCTCATAATAACATGATTTTTTCTTTAACTGTATTACTAATCTCTTTCCTTCTTAATTCCATACTTTTTCATTTATCCTTTTTATTCCTTTGTCTATTGTTATATATTCCTTGTTTTCTTTTATCTCTAGCCATATTGCAAGATGATCAGAAAATCCTGTTGTAACTACCTCCCCTTCTCCTGTAAGTAAACATTCTGATACTACAATCTATTTAAGTTCTATATCTCCCCCCTTTTAAGTCCATGAATTTTTGTTCCAAAGCTTTACCTTACCACATCTTATAACTTGTAACATTTTCTTATAGCATTTTCTTTCATTTTACACTTGCCTCATAAATCGCAGGTAAAGTCTCCTGTCAGTATAATTTTCATATTTATCACTGCATAGTCTAAAAAGTGATGAAATAAGCTTTCACTTTCTTTATAGTTAGTGTAAGCATATAGTATTATTATTTTACATACTTGTTGTTTTTCCATTTTGACTCTATAGTACTTAATCTTCCCATTTTTGCTAAAGTTACATATAATATATTTATTGTGTTCTTACAGAATATGGATATTCCAGAACATCTCTCATTTCCCAAATGCCAAATTATCTTTCCTCCATATAGTTTCTCTCTTTGTAATCTTTCTTCATGTTGCAAAAATCTTGTTTCTTCTTAAATAATTACATCTATATCACGTGTATTACACCACTGCAAAATTCCTATTCTTCTTACTATATTCTAAATACTATTCACATTTACATAAATACTTTCATTTCCCTTAGATTCATGCTTTCATAAGTTCATATCTTAGTCTAGCCTTCTAAACAGGTCATTGTAAGCCTAACCAATTTCCTTCCCAAAGTTGAGACTCAAACACTGTGCTTTGTGAGTCAAACATCTCAACCATTATACCAAGCTGCAATCTTTAGCTGTATTTATTCATTTTCATCCATTTCCTTTTTTTTCTTTTGTACTTAACCCAGTAAATTTTATTTTTCTGTTGTTTACCCTTTTACCAATACAATTATTTTTTTTCCTTTTACTAACTCCCAGTTTATTTCTTCATCACATATTTCAAAACCTTCTTCTATATCCTCTTTATTATCTTTCTCATTTAAGTTTTCTTATATTTCTACTACTTCTAAAACTGCTTCTCTTTTCTTCATTTTCTTCTCTTTCTTTTTCTTTTTTCTTACTGTTATTTTCATTTTTGCAATCCATCCATAAAAGCCAAATGTTGTTACATTTATAATATTTCAATTCACATTTTTGCTTCACCACAAATATAATGTTATCTGCTGTCACAGTTACTTATCAAATGTCCTTCTTTTCCAAAAAAAAAGAAAACATGTTTTGGGTTGCGTCCAGTATTTTGCAACTCCCCTATTCCCCTCTACATTTACCATAGTTGGTATATGAATAATTGTTTTCTCTTTCTATTTTTAACACAATATTACAATTTCAGCATCAGTACATAATCCCCTTTTGTCATAATGTTTTTGCAATATCTTTACATAAAGCTTTCAAATGCCCTTTCAAAGTCTCTCTTTCTACCTCTGTTCAAAATTGTACATTAATCCTCTTTTTTGTTTCCCTGTTAAATGCTTTTATCACATAAAGATTCAATGGGTTACAGTCTTTCTTTTATCATGTTCTCCAAGAAAAATTTCCATTGATAAAACAATTGCACATGTAATGTCAGAAAATTACACCTAAAGGAGATATTAAATTGTCCCAAATTTCATACCTCTCCATTCTTTGTCTCCTTTAATTTGAATCCTTATCATGTACTTTTCATTTTTCATTTTTTTCTTCCTTATTTTCTTCTATTCCACTTATACCTTCTTTTACTTTTTCTGGTTTCTTTTTCATCTTATCACTGTTTTTCAGGACTGTCTCTGCATCTTCCTTTTGTATTTTCTCTATAATGTCCTTCCAGTAAACATCTCCTAAATTTTCTGGCTCACTCTGCCCCGCCATTTCTTTAAATAAATCGTCAAGAAAAACTAGCAAAGCACACTTCACAATGCAGAACCATTTTAACATCTATAATAAACAAAGCTTTCAGACATCAAGTCCTTTCTCAGTTTTACAAACAGTTAAAAAACAATCATCTTTTTAAATACTGAAAACAGAACATGACACAACCTATCCTATCATACAAATGAATAAATTACAACAAAACATTCCCTATTAAAAATATCTTTCAAGAATATTCTATATTAAAGGTATATGTATATACACAACAGTGACAATATAAAATAGAAATATATATATATATATATATATATATATATATATATATATATATATATATATATAATAAAAAGCATTAAGTATAGATACATTATTTGATTGTTTGCTGCTTAAATTTTAATATTGGTTTTAATGTCACTTGTTTGTTTAAACCTGGGTAAACAGCTGCTTTTATACAAACAATCCATTCGTATTCCTTAAGGTCAATTATAGTGATAATATCACCACACCTAATACTAGGATTTAAAAATTCTATAACTCTAAAAACAAAATTATGGGAGGTACCCTATCCCTGTATGTGTTTGGCCAAATAATTAGTTTCTATGCCGCTATGTATATCTGATTTATGTTCTACTATCCTGTCATATAGTCTTCTGTCCAATTTCCACACATGAAATCCTGAACACAACATACAGGTAGCCAAATATACAACAAATTAAGTATTACAACTTGCAGTACAATTAAATACAAATCTTCTTCCACTAACAGGATAAACAAATTCATTTGAATGGCAAATACTTGAACAGCAGGAACAATTCTAACATGGTACATTTCCCTTGATGTTATAACTAATATATTTCATTTTATTCAGGGAGAAATCTTTGTAGCATAAATGTTGCTTCAAATTTTTACAGTTTCTATATGTAAATAATGGTCTATTAGGTAACCATTTTTCATGGCCAGGTATAGCTTTCAGTATATCTGAATTTCCTCTGATAATCTTTCAACTGATTGGCTTGCTCTGCTATAAGTCATTAAATATCTCAAAGGTTGAATTTCAATATTTTGTTGTTGTGCAACATTATTATTTGTATAATTCGAAAAAAAAAATGTTTGGCCTGCCCATTTCTTGATTTCATTACATTATCTCTAACTATATTTAATTCACTAGTGTCATAGCCTCTCACTAAAAATTCAATAGTTATCTCTTCCATTTGTTTAGTACAGATATCTGTTCTTGTATTCAATCTACTGCCCGTAGGTACTGGCTCTTAGTGATGCCTCTATAGGTATACTTAGCATGCATGTTATTTTTATGAAGATATTTATTAGCATGCATGTCTTTCTTATACATACAAGTATCTATACCATCTTTAGTTAGAAATATTCGGACATCTAAAAAAATGTATCTCAGTTTCAGAAACATTCATTTTAAATCTTAAGAAATCCGTAGTTTGGTTTAAGTACACAAAAAAAAATCTTTCAATTCATTCTGATCACCTTCCCAAATTAAAAAAATATCATCAACAAAATGCTTATAAAATAAAATTTTTAAGCAGACATGCGTAAATGGGCATGCCTTCATGACAGGTTGGACGTCGAGCTGGCACCTCGACATTCTTGAAAATCTACTGCCAATCATTAGCAGACTGGAGTTCCGCTGTGGCGACCCCTAACCGGGAAAAGCTGAAAAGACAAAGAAAGAAAGATATATTATTCTCACCATGCACACTAAGTTCCTTCCATTTACTTAATGTTAAGTTAGCGTAAATATTTGCTACTGCAGTGCCTATCGCCACCCCTGATGTTTGATGGTATATCTGTTTATTGAAAATAAATACATTATTTTCCAATACTAATTCTAAGATTTCACAAAAAGTTTCAATCTGCCTCACAGTATATTGCCCATGTTCAATTAAGATCTCCCTTATTCGGTCTATACCATAAATATTAGGAATAACAGTAAAAAGTGACTTAATATCCAGAGTTACAAACAAGAACTTTTTCACTGCACTTTTATCCCACCACTCATATAATTTCATTAAGAAGTCACCAGAATCCTTAATATAACTAGGTACAAAATTTTAAAAAGTTCTTAATGTACTCTGTAGATAAACCAATAAGGGCTCTGTTATCCACCCCCTCCCAGAGACAATAGGTCTCATTGGTGGTTTCTGGGGGGATTTATGAATTTTTGGCAAACCATATAGTATTGGGATGGTAGGGTAAATCACAGTAAAAAAATTAAAAGTATCTGTCTATATCATTCATTAACTGCAAATCATATGCACATATTTATTTTACTAATGATTATATTAACTTATTTGTCATTAATTAATTCAAATACTTGTGCATCAGAAACTAAATCCTTCATTGCAGTAATATAGTCAGATAGATTAATTAATACAATACAGCCACCCTTATCTGTCTCCTTAATTACAATATTTTCATTATTTTGCAGGGCTTTCAGGGCATCAAACTCATCATTTGTTAAATTGTACATATTCTTAAAAGAATTTCATTCATATATTTCACAAATTTGTTATTCACAAATATTATTAAAAGCAGTGATAACTGGATCACTCAAGGTTAAGAATGTTCTACTTATTTTACATACACCTGGCATAATTGTGCCAGAGTCTTTAAAAATTCATTTCAAATTCATATTGCCAGTAAATACCTTCAGGTCTGTAATGGTGTTCACTACATTATCTATACCAGCTGGAACAAATTAATACCTCATGATAACAGAGAAATATATGTATCTGTAAGCTCAAAATTTGATAAGTTAACTATGCTACAACCACCAGTACTTTTATCATTATATTTGTTCATAAAACCATAGGCAGCAGTTCCATTTTTACTTACTGATGTTTGCTTGTTTTGCTCCATGTCGTTCGTCCATTCCTGGGTCTCCAGCATGATTCTGAGCATTTCCTCACTGAGTCCTGCTTCTGTGCAATGATTTGTTCTGGCAGGTTAATTATTAAGCGATAGTTCTTGTCTAAAAAAGAAGCTGAGCTGGTTTCAGGCTGTTTATTTATAATGTTGCTAATTTCAGAGATAGTGGCCATATTCACTTTGTTCCTTCCTCTTGAGGAGCTTTCCTCCAAATGGCTTGCTACAGGTGATGTATCCAGGAAGTCTTGCCTGTCCTGTGATTGGATAGAAAAAGGTTCAGAATCCGATGGTGTTACAGTAGTCGCAGCTGCTTTCTGCTGATTGGATAAGGGCTTGAATACATCCAATTGATAAATAGAGCCCTTTTTAGATTGGTCAGCAGTAACAAAGTTCTTATCAGCAGCTCGTTTCGGCCAAGAAAAAATATGGCCATTAGTGTAATCACTTATATCACATTGTAATTTCTTCTTTTTAGTCACTTCTGCTATCTAGATTAAACATATGTGTCAGCATATAATCACAGAGGGAGATATAGTCATTGAAAGAGGAAGAGCTAGAAAGTTGCTTTTCTAGCACCTCCATTTCAGAACATAATTCATCTTCTATGCAGACAAAAAATCATTCATTAAAGTCATGTGATTCAATCCCAGTTTAATATTTAGTTCCTGCCATTTTGGCATTACTTCACTTAACCATTTTTTCACATCTTTTTTGTGTTGGAACTTTTTTAAATAAATTATCCCACAAGTCTCCCAACTGGAGGGTTGTAACTATACATCCATCATTTGCTAACTCATCTCTATCAAACATTTCCTCAGAATCCTGCACACATTTTCCAGTCTTGACATTTGCTTTCTCCTTCATTTCTTTCATTACTCCATCATCTCCTTCCTGCCTCCCTATTTCTCTTGGCCTCCTCTGCACCTGGAATGGAAAAAGGAAGTGCTCCTCCAAAAAGATTCCAACTCTCAATGGTGATGAGTAGGGGAAGTTCGCTAGTGTCCTAGCCAAATTTCTCTACTTCCGGTCTCCTCTGAAAAGAGTCCATTGGCTTAGTGGGACTAACTCAAGCAACCAGTATAAGCAAAATATGGATGTTGCTATATCTCAGTTATTTAATTACATTTTTGTATTCTGTTTTAGTGAATAAGAATCATTAATTATTATGGTTATTATATGCAAGGGACTGGCCATTGTAAAGTGATCGTGGAGGTTTTTTTTTCCCAGAATCCATTTGAAGCCTACTTTATACAAGCCATGACAGACATAAGAAAATCACTCTTTTTAACTTATATGTAAATAGAATGGCAGTAGTGTGTGAGTCACATGCATCTTGTACACCTTCTGGAACCTATTTAGGCCCTTTTCCACTTTTTCCTGAGGTGTCAAAACTACTATTGCAATCCAGGAGCTGTTAACTGACCATTCTTTCTTCTATTTCAAAGGACATTTTACAGATATTTAAATTGCTTTGCCATTCACCAGAGTCTTCAGTGAGAAGATGTGTTTTACCTTGAATGTTGTCAAAATGCACTGCATTTGTTTAAAAATATTTTCTTACACTGCAGCATAGAACAAAATTTGTTTTCTTGAATTTGGATTAATAATATTTTTTCTTCTTCTTCTACTGAGGCACAGATGTCTTTGTGCATGGCATTTTCCCACCTTTTTTGTATTGTTACCTAAACATTGACTTATTACACTGTAACATACAAGAACTTCACTGAAACCATAATCCTTGAAAATAATAAATTAGTAGATTTTCTGTGTTGTGAACATTGCTAGGATTTGAAGGATTGTGGCATTCAGTTTTATTTTTCACGAGGAAATGGTCTTTTGTTTTTTACGGGGGATTATGGGTGAGTTGTTACCCTGTATCATGTATTCTGTTCTTTACTGGTGGGTTATTTTTTCTGGGTCTATGTCATTTTGTTGAAACTCAAATGAGTGAACGCTCATTTATCAAACATATATTCAGCGAAAATACTATTCCTCGAATGACATTTTCAGTGAAAAGTTTCCTATGGCAAACTGACAGTAGTCCACCCTAGTGACCATAGTGACCATAAACAAAACCATAGAACTTAACATCTATGCAGGAGGGGGGCCATCCACCCCCCTAACTAAATATACCAACTCCAAGACCGCACTATTATGAGGAAAAGGACAAATTCCAGATGGTGGTCAACCATCGGTTTGCCTTAGGAAACTTTTCACTGAAGATGTTGTTTGATGAATAATATTTTCACTGAATAGGTTTTCAACAAATGAGCAGTCACTCATTTGAGTTTTGACAAAATGATATAGTCCCATTTTTTTCCACATGTCTAAATACTGTGCCCCTATTGCATCTCAGCAAGAAAAGTAACTTGGAGCTACCACTGAGCTACTACTGATTATTTATAGGAAGAAAGGAATAGATTGTAGGCAAGAACACGCTACCCCCCATCTTCCACAAAAGGTGCTTAGCTAGTCATAACTTGAGAAACAACTGTGAATGATTTCAAAGATAATCCATCAGGAAGATGTGTGCTATTGCAGATGCAGCTCAGAACAACTACTTGACAAAGTATTTCACTTTGTACAAGATTTTCTCATAGAACTTAATTTAATATTGGTTTGTATATTGTTTGTGAAATTTCTCTGTAAAATTTGACTTAATTTGCTGTTTCTAATTTCTCTGAATTCCATGATTATTGATTTAGATATTTTTGTTTCTTTTAAAATCCTTTAATTGTTTGTAACTGAGAATTAATTATTTAAACTGGTATGTCATTAAAGATTTCCTGAAGCAAAAATATCTTGTCCAATGTACCACATATCGTGTATGTATGAAGATAACACAATAACATTGGAGATGTGCTTTTTGTGTCAAAAATGATTTGCCTATTGTTATTGATAGTGAATCTTCACTTTCTGAGAATGATTGTTCTTTTGCAATTGAGACAGCTTGGAGAACGGTTGGTATAGATATAAATGATTGGGTTGGAGATAAATATTAGACAAAATGTGAATAGAATAGATTTAGGAAAGGAAGTGCCCTCTACCAGCAAAGATCCCTCAATCTCTACTAAACGTGATGCTATAGATGACCATTATGCAATTCAGTATACGTATGCAGCAATCTGTGGTTTCAAAGTATGTAGTAAGAAAGAAAGAAAGAAAGAAAGGGAGACAGTCACATCCAATAACAAGGAAGAACAATGACTCATATATATAATTCTATGAGAAAAATGATACTAAACAAAAACATACTATTTTGATTTGTAAAACCCATATTGCAGGGAATGATAACATTCATCAAGCACTAAACATTCTCTCTATACAAAATTACATTATTGTTCCAGCAATGAAGATAGATACAAAGGCAAGGGTTATTGGCCCATATGCCTAGTTTCTTGTTATGGCATAGTGATGGAGAAGGTTGTTTTGGATAATTTATTGTAAGAATTGCAATGTTTGGTCTTGAAACCATATATCAGCATGCATATGTTGAAAATATATGTATAACAATCTGTAGCATGATATTTTATAATAATACAACAATAACTATGATTGAACATATATTGCATTTTTCATGTGGAACTATTTTCCACATTCGATAGGGTCATGCACAAAACATTGATCAATTAATTAGTTGAACAACTAGGTATTACTGTAATTTTGATAGGATGAGTAGCTGAATGACTTAGAACTACAGCATGATAACTATCATACAGCAATTGTTAGGTAAAATCTTGGGTTACAGACAAGGAGTCCCCCAGGGTTCTGTCCTGTTTTTCTACTTTGTGCATTATAATAATATTCTATTTATATTTCAGATGCACTTTCAAGAGTACAGTTTGTTATAATTTTCATTGAATGAGGTAACAAGGTCAAACTATATTTGTTGACTTATCTCAAAATTATGATTTTATCCCTGCTTCATCACTCTGTGTATGTGGTTGAAATCATGAAAGCTGGCATGTTTGGAGTAAGATAGCGTAGGGGATGAAATGTGGTTGCAGAAAATGCACATAGTCTGAGGACTATTCATAGTTGGGTATAAACAGACTCTCTGAATCAATGTGAAGCACATTTGAGAATCAGCAATTGATAATTCTGTGGTTCAAAATGCTTTGCAGAAAATAGTAACTATATATATAAACAACACTATCAACAATATAACAGAAAGAGACACAGGAAATGATGAATGATGAAAATGTTCTGAAGAAATTGATAGAGAAGTCAGATAATATAAAGTGGATAGGATTGTTCTGTATACAGTTTAATAGAGGTTTCAGTGAAGATGAGCAAGTAGCAGAGAAAGAGAGAAAAAAAAAGAGACTGAGGAGTGGATATCGCAAACATACTTGACAGAGGTATGAGATGATATGCTTATAGTGGGAAATGTATGGGATGAATGGGAGAGGTTGCCTGTGAAAGCATTAGATAGTAAGATCACACAGAATAACTCTAGGAGGCATAGCGTAGGTGTTGGGCCAAGATAATGGGCATAAAAGAAGTAATTGAAATATGCAAGCTACATGGACAGGAGAGAGGAAAGTGGTGAAATGGGGAGCAAATAGGCAAAAAAAGTGAAAGGAAGGCAGGAATGTGCAGGAAGGGTGTAAGAATGAACCATATCTATCCATTTCTTCAACAGTAACAACTGATCACATGTACAGAATCTTAGCTGAATTTGGACTGTCACCTCCAGAGAGAGGGGTCAACAACATAATTGTGTTGTGAAGCTAACTGGACCAAATTAAATGTGTCAGGTAGACATGTGTGATATGGAGAGCTGTGATGTATGGGTCGGTTTTATTATTTATTTATTTTTTTTGGACAGCTGCCCTTTTTTTTTTTTTTTTTTTAAGGAAAGACAGGAATGTTGGGGAAGGAACATAGGCACGTCTAGGCCAGGCAAGTTTGGAAGGTGAGGTAGCATTTGCTGACAGACAAGACATACAAAAAAAGAGAAAGGGTTGGAGAAGGACACAAGAGGGAAGTGAACACCTTGGTTGAGGTGGGGCTGGGGAGAATGTGGCCCCACGGACATCAGGCATGGTAACAGTGTGACTCCAGTCCTCACCCAGTGGACTGTCATCATCACTGTTCCATCACTTCACCACTGGTTGCAGTGGCCAATGTCTTCTACTATGGTGGGTATTCTGTATCAAGATGGAAAGCAGGTTTTCCATCCAGGATAGGCGTGTGACCACCATCTGGTGCACAAGCCAATGTACCATACCTGACAACTCAGCTCTGGTGATGTATAAAGCCTCTCTACCTCTGCTACCAGAGGGGACCACAGATATAGCCACTGGTGCAGACATACCTGAGGATCCAGGTAGAGCAGGGTCAGCAGAAGGGTGCCACCAGGCTGCAGCCCAGACTTGCTGGGCCTTGGTACTGTAGCTGGTGGAGTGAGTATAGGTGGATCATGGGGAAGTGGCCTACCCTGCTGTGCTGAAGTAATAACATAAAAATAAAATTAAAATACATTAATGAAATAAAACCTAAACCAAAACAAATGGAAATAATAAGATTTAAAAACTATATTATAAGTTATTATAAAAATAAATAATGTAATTGCTAACACAATAATAAATAATAAATGAAATTATATGTAACAACAAAGCAATAAAAATGATACATAATAAAAAAGAAGAAAATGAACAATAAAAAAACAAAGATAATTTTTTGTAGAGTATGAAGTCTGAGTCTCAAACATCTGTCATTATTTTCTGACTTCAGTCCTCAAATATTTGGCAATGATTTTTCCATTAAACCACAATTTTATGAGTAACAGGCAAAAATATGAGGCGAACACCTGCACATTCTGGGAATGTCTGTATAGTAGAGAGGTATGCAGAAGTGTTATCTGCATTCATGAAGATGTTTTGCATCCTGATGCACTGGTGTATACCATGAAACCTTGTTTAAGCATGCAGAGCTTCATTAATATTGATTGCATGCCACCACCACAGGCACACCTTCTTGTACATGGTAACACTCCGTGTAGGTTCTATACGAACACTACACATATAAAATATGAATAGGAAGGCCTAAGACAAAAGCCATCCTCCCATACAGTCTGACATAACAGAATACAAACTGCAGGTGCTATTTATCAAGACATTGCATCTCTGCCTGTGGACAATAATAAAGCTGTACAAATAGAAAACAGACATGCTGCTCCCACAATAGATCTGTCCAGCACTAGTGATAGACATGGGACAGATGCTTCCATTGTATATTGTAATATACCCAACAAACTGCTACATATGAATTTTACATATAAGGAAGCACTGATATTACTGGATTGGGTCATACAACTTTTCAAGACAACAGTACTTTGTGGGTTTGGAAAAGTGAGCTCACAGCCATCCTAACAATCTTAGAATAGATTTAACATGATGATTCCTTGTTTGCCTATACAAGAGGAGGCCTGCAGAAATGTATTTCTAACACTGCAGTCATACTATTGCCCTTGAGCTATGCCAGTACTGGTAGATGTGGTACTGCTGTATAACATTTATACACAATCATTTCTAATGCCTATAGCAGTTACTGGGAAATCTGAGACATTTATTATGACAACATGTAAAATCACCCTGGCACCCTAGCATACTCACTAATTTTCTCCTCTGCAGTTTTTTTTTTCTTTCAATCTATGCAGGGGCTAGAGATATAAAAGGGGCATAAAAAACATTGGATGGTGGCATGCAGTGGCTGGTTATTTGATTAGCTAAAATAAGTTATATTTACAGTACATAATGGGGTGCCTGTGTCTTCATTTCAACCTCCAACCAACAAAGGAAGTTGGTATTCATCATCTCAGGTCATTGTAGTGGTTATGGCACTGTTCCTCATGTGTGGGATATAAGAAACACGAGTGACGGCATTGGCCAAACTATTCCAGGAATCAGCTTTATACTGTGACCTGGTATAGCCCTCCTGCAGGAAGCAACAGCTGTCATGCTTACAGTGGACTTCCAGGACAATCTTGGACTCCTTTTCAACCACCTCTATGCTCTAACAGGAGGACTAGCCTCTCCATCCCCAGCAGTAATACCTCGACTCAAAATATGTAAAGTAAATTGGCAGAGAGTTGGTACCCAACCCAGTTCTTGCACATCTTGTCCTTTGCACAGTGATGGTCATCAACAAGCAACTACTTTACATGATGGATGTCACACCAATAAAATATAGTCACCATAATATTATGGTTAAAATGGCATTTAGAGTGTGAAACATGATGGTCTTTCATCTTTCTGTATGCTGCTGAGAACAAATATTCTACAGTGATTCCAAATTCAGAAGGTTAATTGTAGTATGATAATCTGTCCACCCTAACATATTTGGTTTCCTGCAAGTGCAAGGAGCTGCCCACTGGTGCTTAGGCATATGCACAGCACCATGTACAAATCTGCATGATGTTTGTCAGGTTTGCTGTTTACACAAATTGAGTGATTCGTAAACAAAAATGAGATGAGCCCTGACTGGCATAATCATTGTGCCCAGGGGACAGTTTTTATACATAATGAATGCAGTGAGAAGCCTTACTATCTTGCTATCAAAGAAAACTTTACTACCTAGAATTTGACTCTTGTTATCCCCCCCACCCAAGTTTGATATCTGCTTATATAAGGTAAGCGGTACTTTTTAGACATCTATTTATTTTTTCAGGGGTAGCTTCTCATCTACCCTTTAAGGTAGGGCGTAGAAGAGATGTCAGTTTGTCAGTGCTTCTAAATGTATTTGCCAAAATTGTATTAAGGGGTATATTGCAAGGGTACTGGATGTAGTAACATGTGTGATTGTTAAAGTATAACAGAGATACAGTACTGTGCAATGTTATTTTAGTGTTGTGTGCCTTGCACATATGTGATCAGCTACAGCCTTTGTAGCACTGCTATTGTAATGGTCAATTGTTCTAGCTAGCTTGCACTTCTGTGTTTGTTTTGTAGGGATAACTGCTCAAGAAACATACATGTCTGATAACAGATTGTTTGTGGAAACAGAGATCTAACTGTCATGCATAACTACAGCATACAGGATGGCCTAGTAGAACAGTAGTGGTGTAATAATTTTTAAGGCTCATGCAGGACCAAGTCTAATAATTCTACTGTCTCCATCCCAACAAAGCTATTCCCAAAATGAGGGCCAGAAGATAGGTAATGTTTCTGCTGCTGCTATGACCCACAAACCCAGGTTTGCAGATGCTGTGAAGGATATAGTACTAGAGGTCATCCATTTCCATGGTAGATGATTATTTGCTGCCCATTCCATTGACCAACCCTTCCTGTGTGGGGTGAAATTGTCACCAGTTTTAATGTTGTGTACGGTCAGGATTGCATTAACAATATGCTCTGCTGCAGGTCAACAGATAAGATCCATGCAACCACCCACAGGGCAGAGTCGCTGGCATGGAAACAGAAGGCAACAGGTGGTACATCAATCCAGCTACACCCTTACAGAGACAGAGACCTCCCCAGCATCCTACAGTGTGGTTCTGGATATCTGGGTATAGCTATAAAAGGCCTCATAAAGTTTATTTTGCAGATGCTCTCTGCATGTAGTCCAATACTGTAGTATCAATAGCTGCAAGGCATCCTTACCTCTCAGTCACATTAAAGTTTATAAAATCTGCCTAACAGGTACATTGGAGATTCAATTTCAGGGTATTGCTTGTTATCATATTTTTATAGTTGTGGTGTTGGGTTCTACTCACACTGGATATTTTTGCTTTGGTGAATTCACAGGTAATTCTTTATCCAGTACCTGCACTATGACATTGCTCCTGATGCTGGAGTATCTGTAGCCTTTACTAATGATGGTGGGGATGAATAGAAGAGGTGCAGAGTGTGTGCTGGACACAGGAAATGTAACCCCCAAATCCACTACTCAGAGCATGGACACAGTCTCTATAGGTGTGGATACAGGGAACACAACCATCTGAGAGTAGACAGGTTGATGGGGTTACTATAGATCAGGGAAGCATTGTAGCTCTCACATCTGAAATATCTACAGTTGCCTCTAGTACTTCTAGGGAAGGAGGTCGATGTGTGGGGTTAGTAATGATGGTCAATGGTGGTATGATTACCTCCCTCTGCCTGAGCTTGGCTTTTCAGTATCTGCCATCCAACGTACAGGCAGGCTTTTCAGGGAGGCAAAGGCTAGTTCCACCATAGCCAAGGTGGAGATAGTGAGGGTGACCCAGGATGCGCATGCTGACCTGCAGGACCGCATGACTCATATATGTGATTAATTGGATTAGCTTAATCACTCTTTGGACTGTGCTGATTTTTCTCTGTGTTAACTCTCAGGGATGAGGGTCCATCCTTAAGGATAGTCATCTGACACATCCATAGATGTATGCCATGTTATTGTGTATGAGCCAGACTCTGCTGCAACAATGCTAGTACTTCCACTACAACAATGGTTGTGGATGCTTCAACACCCAAGAGGGGGTATCCTCATGGTTGTAGCTATCATCATGCTGGCACATCTGGTCTTGGTCATGCAGTATACCAACACCCAGCCACAGCCATGCTACAGCCAGTGAAACTCCTGTCAAAGCTGGCACTCATAGGTGGGGACATGCACCGGAGGCTGACCCCTCTGCCATGCATGTCCAGGACCTGTCCGGGCTATGTGCCTGCAAACACATACAGAGTCCGCCACAGTCCCCAGTGCATCCCACTTATCCACTGACCCTTGCCCTTTTCCACATTAACTCTCCCCCACATAAATTCAGTTCTCATTCTACTCATAACAGTGATTTTTCTTTTGCTGCACTTCAGCACTCATTCTCACACACCTTCCTCAGAAATACATGCAGTCCTGTACTCCCTTGTCCACCTGTGCAAATGGTGATAACTGTGCCCTTCCCTTTGTACACTATTGCTTGGGTTGCCTATGTCTGATGCACATTGCATGGGTAAGCACAGTCTGATATTTTTGCACACATCACTTTTACTGTTGTGCATCTGATTAAGTTTACCATAGTTATGTTGTAGGTTAAGTGCAGTCTGCTGCCTCTTTGCTAGTGCGATGGCATACTGTGCCCACCTACATCTGGCAGGGTCATTTGCTGCTGCTGGATCCTACCTTGATTCCTTATCTGTCTCAGCCAATGCTGCTTGTGCTGCTGGAAACTGATGGCCCTGTAAGAGGTCACCATGCTCTAACTGCTTCCTAACTATAACATTGTGTACACAGCACACACAATCGGTATTTTGGCACACATGGTGGAGTCATACTGCAGTACACCACTTTTTGTATCCAGACAGCAAAAGCTAGTTTGTGTTTGTGCATGGTTGTATCCCTAGTCTGTTTAATTGTGTATATTTCTGATAGGTGTCATGAGCCAGGATTCTAGGGCATATCCAGATCACCCACAAGATATCTCTGTGGAAAGTCGCTCCTTGCAGACGATTGATAAAGGTCACATGCATGCCATATATGTGAACTGTTTAAAACTGCCTGGTTGGCCTTCATACACACACACATTGTAGATGATGTCCTCTGCTTTAGATACCATCTAACATTTGATGGAGTGACATGCTTTTTAGTTCATGTCTCTCTCTTTCAGTTCACCTGATGAGGCCTTTATTTGAATGTGTGTACAATCCATGGCTGCTAGTAATTCAAGGAAGTGGGCTATGTCATCTAACTCCCACATGCCATTTGCTTGCTCCTCTGGGGTATGTGGGAAACACATATGTTCCACCACATGCTGAAGCATGACATTGAGGAAGTGATGAAATATTTTTGAGGCAGATGCCTGAGATACCCCCACTGTATTCCCAGTAGGTTGCCGAAGGTTCCCTGTAACTAATATATGTAGACCCATGCATACAATGGGACTGATACTCCATAACTCCCATGGGGCTCCAGATGAGCCAACATATCTATACAATATCCTGCATGATACACCTGTCCACACAGTAGTGGTATGCAATGTCAGGATCATGGATGATATGATATGTTAAGGGTGGTTGACTGTGAGTGGTGAGCATGATGTTGCTCACTTTCAGGCAAAGCAACTGCAATAGGAATTTCATATAGGTACAGATTTACAATGGCTGTGACAGCCCCAAGCATATTTGTGCAATGCACACTATCTGTACAGGGCCATATACTCACTTTCAAATGTAAGGCACATTCAGCATTGCTGCACATTATTTTAAATAATTCTGAATTATTCCACTATCTAGTTTGCCACATTATCACACACACTGCTACATTATGGAATCATTATCATATAACATGGTTGATCACATTATTTGGCCTCGCTACATCATGTAGTTGGGTTTTCTGACTAGCTCCCACCCTGAGCATGGCAGCTTGCTGTGCGATTCACTTATCATGATGCAACAAAGTTTTCTGAATCTGGCACTATATCTAGCCAGACAACTGTAAGCCTCTATAGTTGTAGTTTCCCTAAACTGAGAAGCTCTTTCATGATTGTTACAAGATGAAAAAAATTATATAGAAATATGTATATTCCTGCTAGAAGGCATATGTATTATTTTTTGATGCATGACAGGGTAGAGTAGATGCATGGAGTTAAGTCATGAGAGTAGAGAAAATATTGCAATAGTAATAAGAAGAAGCAGACGTAGGCATAGGCATTGAGGTGTCTAAAATTAAATTAAAGGATGACAGTCATGATGCTCATTTAAAGTAGAAAGTATTAAACTTTTTGAAAATAACCATTTACTGTGAACAAAATATTTCTATAAACCTTATTTACATAGGAGAGGTTAATGATTACAGCTTTTCTGGAAAGCAATTAGCATTTAATAAGTGGCATTACTTACTACTGGAAGTTTGACTGGTATTCACAGTCTAGGTTTTCTCTCTTGTGTAGTGGTTATTTACAAAGAATGCCACTATGCCTATATACAAATACAGTAAGCACTGGTTATGTATGTACGAATAATCAAATTTGAAGGCATTTTGATAAACATGTCTACTTATGGCAAAAGTGTAAACTAGCTGAAGTTAATCATTAAGTGTATGCAAACAGCTACAGGAAACCTTTAGGTTTCATATGATTTTATATATACTCACATGTTGTAGATGAACTTAACTCAGTGCAAGAAAAATTTGAAGACTTAAGTCAAGCAGCAGACATCACAGCTTTTTCTTACTTATATATATTTAAAAAAAATAAAGTGGTTTAAAATGTTTTATATAGAGGTATCTGTATTTGAACACCCTGATTGTTTTTTTAAAATAATTGAAAGGAGAAGGTAGGAAAGACTGAAAAAGGGAAGACAAAGCAAAGAAGGGAACACAGGAGGAAAACATCAAGGGGGTTGTGCTTGCAGAGGTGGGAGAAGAGGGTACTATATTTCTGCTGAGGATAGATCCCCTCATTCTTTTCAGTTTTTTTTTTTTGAAGAGGTTCATGTAGGTGGGAAGAAGGTAAGATGGTGTAGGAGAGAGGATAAGGGAAGGAACAGGGTGAAAAAGAGTCCGGCCCAACAACTGTCCATGGCCCACATGTCCTCAGACATTTACAGTACCTGATGGTGTTGCAGTGGCGGACCCCTGTATTGAGGGGGTAGGGTCTGTGGTGCAGAGGTGATCAGCATTGACTGGGGCTACCAGCCTTCTACCTGTTGAAGAGAATCTTTAATTGACTGAAGGCATCTGTCCATAATCTGTTCCACTATATCCTCAACCAAGTCCGAAAGCCCACGTTCAATGAGGCTTGACAGAGTACCTACAGGACAGGTGCCTCCATCACTACCTGCAATTACGTCCCTGGACAGACAGAGGGTGAAAGTTCCTTAACATGGGAGATGCACAGCTGGGCTGCTACAAAGGATTCTGAATTTGTAAAAAATGAAGAAAAATAAAGAAGGGCAAAGGAGTACATAACTAAAATAAGAGAAAGAGAGACAAAGTTGGGGGATGGAGAGAAAAGAAAGAAATATACATAAAATAAATTCACACAATGTTACACGTTCTTCAAATCTTTATTATTAGAGAGTTTTATTTTATTAAATCTTTATTGAACTTAAACAAAATGTATGGGAAATATGGGTCTATATTAAAACGATGATTTAATGACCCCACGTAAGCGAAAGCTTACAAACTCGAATGCTTAAAACAGCGATTTTTTTTCCAAGGGAAAAAAATTGCTGTTCCAAAAAAAAAAAAAAACACTTAACACCCCCAACGTGGGGGTCTGTGCCCCCCACACACCCCCACTCAAATATACCAACTTTGACATCGCACTACAGTGATGAAAATGGCAAAGTAACAAATGTGGCCAAGCGATTTCTTTTCCAGGGAAACAATTCACTTATATGCCGCTTCGTCATTTTGCCTTTTCACCTTTTCAAGTTCGATCAAGACGAATTTGAACAAATGCGTCTTCAGTCATCTAATAGGACCCCAGAAATATACCTCTCAGCTGTATAGGTTTTAGCAGAATGTCCAGATTTTTGCCTCATATTTTTGGTCTGTTTTTCATAAAGTTGCAGTTTTCTGGCAAATGATTGGAAATCATTGAGGGTTGAAGTCAGAAAAATAATGGCAGGTATTTCAGTTTCAGACTTCATTCTATTCAGAAACATCATGCTAATGCAAAACCTGTTATTCTATCAACTTTCTAAGATTGTAAGAGCAATATTTAAAAAGTGTACCTATTTTGGACCTTTATCCCCCATTCTTTATGGCTTTGTCCAGATTTTTTTTCTTCTAAGAGGTGGAGAGGTATGATGGTAAATGATTATGCATACATAGGAATGATTAGTGTATCGAGAGTGAGTCTTGGTGGAGTTTACATAGGTTCATAGGTGTGTACTAGGCTAATGGCCTTTACAAGCCTAGCCCATAGGATTACCCTGGCATTGTGCCACCTGACCTTAGTTCCTAGCGCCTCTGTCGAGTAGAGCCAATGGAGTGATCCCCGGGGTGAATTTTCTATTTCCCATCCACTCATCGAGATTTCTCTTGAAGAGGGCCAGTGAGGTGCTCTGCTTGACATGTATGGGAAGTCTATTCCATAGCATGGGCAGTCTCTGGGTTATGAACCTGTCCCTCCAGCATGTTATGTTGATTGTGGTAATGAGGTTGAGGTTTATGGAGCATGTGGTGCAGAGAGATTGGGATTTCCTTAGCTGTAGCATTTCTAACAGAGCTGGGTCAGACATGGCTTTGTAAGTCAAGCAGAGATCGCCTCTAAGTAGGCGATATGAGACAGAGAATAGTTGGAGTTTTTTGAGTCTGTCCATATAGGGCAAGTGTTTAAGGCCTAGGATACTCCTTGCGAGGTACTTTTGTGGCCTCTCCTTTTGTTGCAGGTGTCTAGTGAGGTACGTGCTAAATAGGGCATTGTACTCAATGATTGGCCTAATGGGGGAAGAGTAGAGGGAGACAATGACCTCTTTCTTCCAGGATGCAAAACCCTTAGCAATGAGATGTGTCACACAGAAGGACTTTCTGACCACAGTGGCAATGTGGTGGTCAAAAGAGAGGTTGTTGTCAACCTGTGTTCCCAGATCTCTTATAATGCCTTCTGTGTTCAGCAGATTACCATTAATGGGGTAATTCAAGGGGACCAGGTTTTCCCAAGGGGGAAGACGACCCATTTTTTGGCATTGAGCTTAAGGCCATGGTTCTGACACCAGTCATTGGTCTCATTGAGGCCTTTCTGTAGGATGTCAACATCACTTGGGGAGTTAATAATAGCTCCCAACTTGCAATCATCTGTGAACTTTGTCAGCCAGAGCCCCTTTGTGTTGGCCTGGACTTCAGAGAAGTAAATACCAAACAAGAGAGGACCCAGGACTGAACAGTGTGGGACTCCAATCATGACTGGTCAGCAGTCTGACTTGGAGTCAGCTGCATTCACACTGTGGGTTCTATCTGTGAGCCAGGTTGCAACCCACCTAGTGATATAGGGGTTGATGCCTAGCTTAGTGAGTTTTTCTATGATTCCTGAGTGGGGAATGTTATCAAAGGCCTTGGTCAAATCAAGGCAGGCTGTATGAACCACCTTGCCTTCATCCACAGCTCTGGTGACTGACTCAAAGAAGTCGGCCAAGTTGGGCAAGCATGACCTACCCTTCACAAAACCAAATTGTGTAGTATTCAGAGTTTGGAGATTCCCTATATTCTTGTTTATTAGGTACATGATGATGCATTCCACAGCTTTGCATATCAAACTCATCAGGCTAATGGGATGATAGTTCCCGGGGTTTGTAGTCACTCCTCCTTTGTGGAGAAGGTTGACTGTGGCAGTGTGCCATTTGGTAGGGACAAAGCCTGAGGTGAGCCTGTGATTGGACAGGGCACACAGGTGAGGTGCTAGTTCACTCTGTAGTTCATGTAGAACACAGCCAGGGATATTGTCAGGTTCCATAGAAGCTATATTCTTGGCCTTGAAGAGTACTGTTTTAACCTGTGCAGCAGTAATACTGGGTTCCTGGCAATCTACTGGTATTGTGATTGGTCCTTTGGGGGGAGAGAGGGGTAAAGTTAGCACTGAATCTGTCAGCCAGTTTATTCTTAATATCTGTTGGCTTGGTATAGGAGGTACCATTGTACAGTAGCTCAGAGCAAATCTGGGTATTGCCATGGTGATTCTTTACATAACTGTAGAAGGCCTTGTGGTTGTCTTTACTATCTGCTGCAATTCTGTTTTCATAGCTAGCTTTAGAGGATTTGATGAGGGATCTCAACCTTTTGTTGAGGCTGATAAGGAAGTTTTTCCAGTCTTGGGACTTCACCTGATTCTGCATCAGTTTCCTCCTTCTGTTGTAGAGTTTGTTTATGGCAGGGGACCACCAGATTGGCTTCCTTTTTTTTTTAGCAGAGTGTCTTGGTTCTATTGGGTATGGTGAGATCTATGCATTTATGTAGTTTTTGTACAGTGCATTGGTGTATGATTCGGCAGTTGTGCAACTATTCTCCATTTGCATGGGTGCCGTGAAGTTAGCCACCTCAGTTTTTATCAGCCCAAAGTTAGCTTTGGAGAAGATTTTCATGGTGGTTACCTTTGTGGGGCTGGGGAGGTGGGAGGGATGTGAATTTCCAAGGTGATTAGTTTGTGGTCAGATCTAAACTGGGAGGAGTTGACTACTGGTGTAGAGCAACAGTCGCCCATGTTAGTAAGGACCAGGTCAAGGGTGTTGCTACCTCCAGTGGTGGTAAGAACAAGCTGGTCCAGGGCATTGGAATTAATGAATTCCAGAAAGTATTGGGCAAGTGTATTGGTATATGAGTAGTTTTCCCAGATAATGGAGGGGTAGTTGAAGTTGCCCAGTATGAGAGTGTTAGGTTGGACCCTAATGTTCTCCAGGGTGCTTAAGAACGTGGGGTGTGAGTCTTAGGACATGGTTGGGGATCTATAGCAGGCTATGACCTGAGTTGCTGTCTTACCCCAATGTTAGCTGCACCTGAAGAATCTCAGATGCATTATGTTGGGCCACCATTCTGGAGGTGTGCACATCCTTTATGAGTATGGAAACACCACCACTTTTGGAGCTTCGGTCCAAGTTCTGGGGCCAAAAGGTGTGGAAAGAGTAATAGCCTGGTAGTGCAGGGGTGCTTTCTGCTGCCTTGAACCAGGTCTCTGTTACAGCACAAATGTTGATGTTCTCTATTTTAAGTAGTGCTTCGAGCAAGTGCATTTTGAGATTTAGACTTCTAGCATTGAGCAGCATGACTCTCGGCATTTGTTTGTAGCTGCTCCCGTGGTAATTTGTTCTTTGAAACACTGCCTAAAAAGGCACTATAGGGGTGGCAAGAACCTTAGCCAGTATCCAGAATCCCAGGGGGTGACAGATGCAGGCCATCTTTGGCAAAGCATCGAGGTCTGTCAATTATATCATCCCAGGCAGACCGATACTGGATCCCCTTAGAGTAACACCAGATGCTTAGACAATTGTTGAAATCAATCATGTTCTGCTTCTACTGTGGTATCATTCTCGGTGATGGTAAGATGCTGCTCAGGGCTAGGATCATACCTGCCTGGGCTACATAATCTGAGAGCTCCTCCATGTCTCTTTTCATGTAGTCCAGGGAGGTACATCTCAGGTCATTCACACCCACATATACAATGATAGAGCCATATTTGTACCTGTTGTTGAGGGACCTGAGTGTGTGCATTATGTGGCGGATCCTGGTGCCTGACAGGCAGCTGACTGTTATTTTCTCCTTATTCAATCTAGTGAATGGGTAATCAGTGTGGCTCACTATTGACTTACCTATGACTAGTGTGTTGGGCATGCTGTTTTGTCTTAGAGGCTTTAGTTGAGTGGCACACTGTTTAGGAGAAATATGTGTCTTGTGATTAGTGTTTTGTTGTGGTGGTTGAGTGTGTTTCTGCCTTGGAGATCTCTGCTGTTTGGGTAGATTTTTATTGAAAGCCTCCACAAAGGCGGGTGTGTGGTTTGTGTTTTTATGTGAAGGCAGTGCTGGTGTGTATTCTGGAGGGCTATATGTGCTGCATGTAGTGTGGTGGAAGTGTTGACCTTCTTCTCTTGATGAGCTATTCCAGTCTTGGCTGGAGACTGCGTGTCTTCCAGTTTGGATATATAAGTGCATCTCTCACAAGTCTGAGTGTTGGGAGGTAAGAGGAGATTGTTGTCAGTGTACATGAGGCAGTTGCTTCATTGCCTCAGGATGCCCAAGTTCACCAAGTTAATAGGAGAAAGCACAGGGAACTGACCTTAAGACATGCCTGGAGGGGTGGGCATTAATAAGTATTGGAGCTGTTTCCTTGTTGAACATTTAGTGCTGGTAACACTTTTATGTGCTACAATAATTGCTACAAGAAGTCTGGTAAAGTGGTAAACTAATAAGCTAGTAAAAGTGTAGGAGAGGAGTGAACTAGCAGATCTGAGGGAAAAATTTGAAGAGCAGACTTTGGCACCACTCAGAAGCTTACAAACATTTCCTGGATACTGTAAATCTGTATCTAGACTAGATAAGTTACAGGAAAGGTGGGAAACAAGGGCATATGTGGGCTTTAAAAACCAGAAAGTTGAAAGAGATGGAAAAAACTGCCCAAATGGCCAATAAGCTACAATTTCTAGGCCAGAAACCACTCCTCTTGTGGTAGATATGCTATCTAGTGCTTACCACTCCCACTGATAAGCTAGAAGGCTTCCCTCCAGCACAGAAAGGCTTGGCGAGGCTCAGAAACTTACAAACAGTCCTGGAAACAGCAAATCTCTACCTGGACTAGATTAGTTACAGGAAAGGCAGGAAACAAGTGGAAACACAGGCTTTTAAACTAGAAAGTTGAAAGAGATAAAAAAAAAAAAATGCTCAAACGGCCAATAAACTACAATTTCTGGGCCAGAAACCACTCCCCGTGGTAGATAGGCTACCTAGTGCTTACCACTCCCACTGATAAGCTAGAAAGCTTCCCTCCAGCACAGAAAGGCTTGTGGGGCTGAGAAGCTTACAAACAGTCCTGGATACAGCAAATCTGTATCTGGACTAGGCTAGTTACAGGAAAGGTGGGGAACAAGTGCAAACGTGGGCCTTTAAACCAGAAAGTTGAAAGAGATGGAAAAACTGCCCAAAGAGCCAATAAACTACAATTTCTGGGCCAAAAAAACACTTCTCTTGTGGTAGATAGGCTACCTAGTGCTTGCCACTCCCACTGATAAGCTAGAAGGCTTCCCACCTACACAGAAAGGCTTTGGGTGGCTCAGAAGATTACCAACAGTCCTGGATACAGGAAATCTGTATCTGGACTAAACTCGTTACAGGAAAGACAGGAAACAAGCACAAGCACAGGCTTTTAAACCAAAAGGTTGAAAGAGATGGAAAAACTGCCCAAACAGCCAATAGTCTACAATTTCTGAGCCAGAAACACTCCCTGTGTGGTAGATAGGCTACCTAGTGCTTACCACTCCCACTGATAAGCTAGAAGGCTTCCCTCCAATACAGAAAGGCTTGTGGGGCTCAGAAGCTTACCAACAGTCTTGGATACAGCAAATCTGTATCTGGACTAGACTAATTACAGGAAAGGCAGGAAAGAAGCTTAGATTTTTTTTCTTTCAGAAAGCAGCTAAAACAGCTAAAACAATTCAAGTGCAATTCAGGCTAGCACACTTGAGGGTGTAGCTGTATAAAGCAAATACAGTTTAAATAAATGCAATTTATTCGAAATGTATTCTGAACTAAATTCAGTTGTTGTTTTATTCAACTCTGAACAGTTAAAAAGTGCCAAAAAGTATACTTATCAGCTGAGAAGCACACTCAGTCAGAATGCAAGAAGATTTTTTTTTTTTGTTAGTAAAGTGCAATGGGAGGAAGGAGAAGCAGAAAATAATTCAATGTTAAGAACCTAAGCCTTCTCAAATGTTCTCTCTGCATTCGGTAGAATTAGCACTAGACTGGGAGGAGTGTCCCAGATTAAATTTACAGTAGGGGTGGGCAACTGCAAAGCCACCAACTATAACAAACACCACAGGAATAGGGTGGATGGGAGGGAGAAAAACAGTTTCAGTACAGATCAGAAACAAAAAACAATGCCAGAAAATATATAAAATAATTCAGTCAGGCAAAAATTAAGAGAATGCAGAAGTCTGAAAAGTTAAAGTTCCAAGTAATATACTTATCAGCGATATATTTCCAGATTGTTTGAGAGCACTCTTCAGTCAGAACACAAAGAGTTTCTAACAGTGTATGTAGGAATTTACAAATAGGGACTATTTTAAATCAGCAAGCCTTGAAGCAATCAGATAACAAATAAAAAGCTGTTAGACCAGTTTTATAAACTTTAACACTACCACAGAAATAGGGGGAATCAGCTTCAGTACAGATCAGAAACAAAAAACAATGCCAGCAAATATATAAAATTATTCAGTCAGCAAATATATAAAATAATTCAGTCAGGCAAAAATTAAGACAATGCAGAACTCAAGTGCCAAGTAATATACTTATCAACGATATATTTCCAGATTGTTTGAGAGCACTTTTCAGTCAGAATACAAGGAGTTTCTAGCAGTGTATTGGCAGTCTACTGATGGCAATGAGATATGTTTTCACATAAGAAATGGAAATAGATTGGAAATTTCTGCTTGATATGGATTTGGTTGCAGTATTGCAATGGAAGCCCTTTAGTCCTTCAATCACTGTGTATAAATACTCTTGCAATTATGTATAGTAACAGAATCAAAGACAGAAAACACTATGGAGGAATTTAGGAAAGCCTACATATTTTTTTTCCTGTGTAGGCATTGCGCTGCACTGCTTACGTGAGCATGAACATTTTTAGATTTAGTAAGCGCTACTAAGTGGCGTGCCTGCACATGCCAACACGGGACACAAGAACTTCCGTGGCATGCAAATCACCTCATAAGCAGGTGAATCTCATGCAAATGAGGAAGGTAGAGTGATCCAGCAGGCAGATAGGCATCTGTTTTCACCCCGTGTCAGTGTCTGTAGTGTATGTGGAAAAATTCTGTGTACAGGAGTGTAGACAGACAAAAGGGGTTGTAAAAATGGAGATATATGGAAGGAAATGTCATACCGCATACACATATGAGTGAAACTATTATCCTGTATGTTGAAAAAATTTAAGAAAATAACTTAAATTAAAATTTTTAAAATAATCTGGCCATGTTTGCATGGTGTGCTGCAGTGTGCAAACATGCTTTATAGAAAACTAAAAAAAATTTGGTAAAAACATATTAATGTAATGTGACAGAAATGTATTACAGGACTGTGTGTGGAGTCCCTACAATAGTGCATTGGTGCTGTTGCTAACAAGGTTGGGATATGAAGTATGTAGTTTCCAGGCTGTGAGCACAGATACCTATGCAAATAAGGTGGAGTTACCATATAGCAGAAAGGAGTAATTATGTCCGCATATCCCCTTCATGTAGGCATAGACCTACGTTGCTGTTTGCACAGGATGTAGTTGACACCGAGGGTGTGTGTCTGCTGACTTCTAAGCTCATTTCAGCTTAGGTGTGCCTGTTTGCCAGGTGCAGCACCGTGCTGAGTGTGTCTGAAAACAAACATGTATTCAATTACTTTTGACCCTTGTTTAGGCTAAAATAGGGCCATTAAATGATCATCATAGTTAGCAAATCACACATTCTGCACCTACAGCAGAGCTCTATAAACTATGCATATACCCCACATTCTGATTTTCCCCAGTACCCTGGACCATTGGAGTAGAAACTTGGGAATTTTAACTGAGATAATGCAAGGTCTGCTACATCTCTATGTGCTAGATGCTGAAGTCACTGCTGCTGGTGCTGCTGACAATAGGCCTAGGCAGAGAAGGAGAGGAGTGTACAGGCCCAGGGTAACCTTCCAGGAGCTACATGAGTTGGAGATCGTAAAGCACTACAGGGTGGGCAGGGACATACAACAAAAACTCACTGAGCCATGTTGCCCTCAACTCAGGTGCAGAGCCAACAGAGGGGAACCCATCCCAATGGAAACAGAGGCATGTGTAGCCCTTAGGATATTAGCTACAGGTAGTTTTCAAAGACCAATTGGGGACATGATGGGGGTCTCAGAGGCATCAACATTCAGGGTACTCTACCAGTTCCATGATGCCTTGCTATCACATGCCAGTGAGCACATTTATTTTCCCCCCACTGCTAAGGAGAAGGCCAGCAATATGCAACACTTCTACTGTGTAGCACACTACCCTGAAGTGCTGGGTGCCATAGATTGCACTCATGTACACATTAAGGCATCACCCAATGAGGAGGGTATAATCTACATCAACCACAAGGGGTACCACTCCACCAACTGCCAAGTCATATGCAATGCCCCAGGGATTGTCATGGATGTGGGTGTTGGCAGCCCTGGCAGTTATCACAACTCCCATATATGGAATGCATCACAGCTGTACCAGATGTTTGCTTGGGGGGACATCCCACACTGCCATTTACTGGGGAGTGCTTGCTACAGGCTGGAACTTTGGATGTTAACACCCATCAGAAATGCACACACACTGATGGAAGAATGCAATAATGAGGTACATGCATAAACTAGGAACATCATAAAGTGTGTGTTTGTGCTGCTGAAGTCACAGTTCCGGTGCCTTGATATATCTGGTGGAGCCCTGCAGTACTCTCCAGCCACATGTGCATATATGTTCACAGTATGTGCTATGCTGCACAGTATGATTCTGTGGAAACAGCTGCAGCAGGATCAGCAAAGGGAAGGGATACACAGCCCCCCACCAGTGCCTATGTCATCACAGCCACAGTCACAGGAGGACTTGAAGGAGGAACCCCCGGATGATGTCCCTGTAGGCAGAGGTAGGTGTGTCCAGTACACCCTGGCTTTGGCTAAGCGACAATGCATAGCACATTCACTGACAACCTAGGGCCCTAGAGACACCTTACTCCTGCTCACATGCGTATAGTAAAATTGATGCCAGGCAACCCACTTAACCTGTACCTCTCCATGTATTGGCTGTGTACTGCTTGGATCAGACAGAGTAACCCTGAACTACAGTTCTGTCAACTCCTGCATTTGTAAGTATGTCCCTAGCCTACACACTACTTGTAAGAACTAATATAATATGGTATTGTATGTATGGAGCTTCTGCATTTATGCAAGGAAATATAGTGTACTATTTGGATACAAGTAACATCCACATTGGACTACAGTTACCCAGTCCACTAGTATGTGTTCCTTAATATTCACTAGGCCTCATGGTTGGAATATGTGCTACAGTAGTCAAGGGAGATGTTAAATAGTGGGGTCACACAATATTTGGACAACTGTGTATCTGGGCAGAACATGTGGTGTTGTTCTCCCACACACACACAACACAGCAGTTTTCCAATATAACTGCTTTAACAGCAGGTCATCAATGGTGTATCAGCAGTCCAGGCAATCTCAGGGCAGTATCATAGAAATTGATGTCACATTGTATGTCTCACTTAATACAGGAATGACAATGTACATATGTATGCTGTTGATTGTGTGATGAATGACTATTCTCTGGCAGGCAGCTTGGACTAGGGAAGTTAGCATGGGTGATGCTGTTGATAGTTTAAATCTGGATGTATCCACATCTCTTGCATGTGTGGTATTATTATGTTGGTGTTTTCACAGATTGTCAGTCTGTGTGTGGTGTAACATTATGAACCTCTGTCACATATTAATTACATCAGACAGCTAGAGAATGCCATGGACATTTTGAGTGAAGTGCAGTACTGCAGAAACAGTGACAGATGTCAGTGTCTGTAACACACAAAATCACGGGCTGGAGTGCAGGTAGGTGTGGTCTTGAGTCATTTTATAAGTACTGACAGTTCCACTGGGCATGACCACACATTTAGTTAAACTGAGCCCAATCCTGTTGGCCTGTGATCAAAATGACCTGTTATGTATAGATATGTCTATGCATACACATATATATATATAAAAAACTACATATCCGCCTGTCACTGACTCTCTCTCTCACATACATAGTATATGTATCTCTATGTATATATATATATATATATATATATATATATATATATATATATATATATAAAATACATATATATATATATATATATATATATATATATATATATATACATATATATATATATACATACATACATATATATATATATATATATATATATATATATATATATATATATACATATATATATATATATATATATATATATATATATATATATATACACACACACACACACACACACACACACACACACACACACACACACACATATATGTGTGTGTATCCCCCTGCCAAACAACTGAAACTCCCTCATTGACTATCAAACTGTAATGGTTATGCACTTTTTGGCCTTCCAAGTTGCTGCTGGCTTCCAAACTGCCCTCTTCTACAAGGCCTGATGACATCATCTACCTTAATACTACCAGCTGCCATTATAATGCTAGATTTAAGCCGTGGTGTGTGCTATAACTGCTGTGATCTATAGTGTGTAAGACTAGATAAGTAGGGCTCTAATCTCAAGCCAGGAAACCTGGTGCATGTGTGTGTGTGTGTGTGTGTGTGTGTGTGTGTGTGTGTGTGTGTGTGTGTGTGTGTGTGTGTATCCCCCTGTCAAACAACTGAGAATCCCTCACTGGTTATCCAACTGCAATGGTTATGCACTTTTTGGTTCAGTAAGTTGCTGCTGGCTTCCAAACTGCCCTCTTTTACAAGGCCCGATGATGTCATTTACTTTAAGATTATCAGCAGCCATTATAATACTAGATTTAAGTCGTAGAGTGTGCTATAACTACTGTGATCTATAGTGTGTAAGACTAGATAGGTAGGGGTTCTATTCTCAATCCAGGACACTTGGTGCATGTGCATATGTCCATATAGCATAAATATTTTCACCTCAGTAACTTAGAAAGAGGTAAGGTTTTACAGAACTTTATTTGTAGCAGGTGATCTGGCCTTCCAAATGCCTGACCAAAACTAGGCCTGCTGATGTCATCAAACAAAATATGTCCTAAACCGATAGTACTATCAGACATGAGGAGTGTTGTGTGCATCACATACTGTGATCTGTAGTGTGTACCATTACGTAGGTAAGTGTTTTAATCTACATACAGCCAACTTCCGTTATGTGTGTGCCGTGCTGTGTCCTGTAAGCAGTAATTGGAAATGGTGCTATCCTCAATGTAGCCTTGTTTGTGTGTGTGGCTGTTAGATCATTGTTCATCAGCTTATAGAAGCATAGAACGTTTGAACTTCACTAGCATAATGGCCATACAGCCATCACAGTTGAAGACAACTGTATACCCTTAGTTGCATGATTACATACTAGGTTAATGCCCTTAGATTGGTTAATCTGTCTACTATGCCACCTACAGATATGCAGCATTTACAATCCAGCACAGTCACACATTGCCCTGTATGCAAGGCAAAGATCACCTCTGAGTAGTCTGTATGCCACAGGCTACAATGACAGTAATGTCAGATAATCCCCATTGAACACATGCTGAAGATGTGAAGTTCCCTTGTGAGGGAACATACTGTTGTGTGCAAGTGCCAGTACTGCTTGGAAAGGTCTATTAACAAATGGCCCTTGCACTCAGATATTGGCATGCAGAGGGATCAGTACATGGAGTTTATAAGTATGTAAATTATGGGGGATTGTGCCCTCAGCTATGACATATGATCACATCACATCACTGGGGAGACATAGTGATCTCAGGCACATTAGGTGTACATCATATGTGGCCAGGTGTGTGTGCTCAGTTCTTTCACTCCTGAGTATGTACATCACATATTGTGACTGATGCGCTACTTCCCAGGTACATAGGTGTTACTTATAGAAATTATACTACATATATATTTACATCGAGTTTTTGGGCATTACTATGTCAACAGGCATTTGTTCATCAATACCCATAGGTAGGATATTGACATAACTTACAGACTCCATGAGTGCTCACAGTTTGCAGGCATCACCCAACATTGTTAGCCACAGACATTCGGTATTGGTTTGTATTGCGGTTAAATGGATTCCAAATGGTAGAGGACCCAGAACTGAGCCCTGTTGAACACTGCTGCTTACAGATCAGATATTTGAGGTGGATGTCCATATGTTGAGTATGTGTGCTATCAATGGGCCACTTAGTGACCCCTACAATGATAGTACCATGGATGGCTAAGTGGGTGCTTTGTAAATGATGCCTGAGTGGGAGATATGGTCAGACTGTTTGGCTCAGTCCAGGGGTTATATGCCCTGATGTTCTCTCACCCAGGTCCTTGGTGACTACCTAAAAATGTCCACCAGATTTAACAGTCATGATCCCCCTGTCAGACATCCAAACTGTGTACAGTCAGTGGTGCATAGATCACATATATGTGTGCTGATCAGCTCCATGATGATTGCCCCTACAACCATACAGATATGGATACTCAGGAAAAGGGATCTATAGCTCTGGTGGTCAGTGCATGCACTACCTCTGTGCAAGCGCATAACAGTTGCCGTTGCCCAGTTAGCTGGGGTTCAGCCATTGGTTCCAGTATGATTTCAAGGTGTTACCAGTGGTGTTAGTAATCCTTGTCAGATCCCATGTAGGATGCAGCCTGGGATGTTAGCATATCCAGTAGATACCGTGTATCCTCCATAAATAGTTCATTTATGACCTGGTCTGTAGATATGGAAGTTATGGGACAGGTTGTAGGAATGTCATTTGTCACATATGGTGGGGACAGGGGAGTGAAGTTGACACAGAACCTGTGGGACTACAGGTTAGCTATGAGTACAGACCCATTATATGTGGCATCATTATGTATGAGTTCACTGACAATCTGGATCTGTCCTTTGAGGTTGCACATGTAACTACAGTGTGCATTGTCATTCTGCTTTGTGTGGGTGACTAATATTGCCACTTACTGTGTCTACACAACATCACAGCAACACTACATGCTTGTTTTAGCTAAGGAGGTTGTGGCTCCATTTTAGGGGGGCACCCTTCTCACCCCAACTGTCACACAGCAATGCCCACCTCTTATTGTACAGCCTGATAATGGCAGTTGTCCACCAGGCAGGTTTGGTCTGCCATGAGGAATCTGTGTTCCTCCTGTAAGGTACAGATGAGTTTATGGAGTTGTAATGCTGCTGGCATAATGCTTGGGTGTAGAGCTCTGCATACTTGCTTGTCCCATCAGAGGACGGAGGTGCAGCCAAGCTATGTAAACCATCCCACAGGAGGTAATAAATGTTTTTTTTTTAAATATATGTCTGTATTGTCTGTAAGGGGAGGTTAGTGCTGGTAATTTTAATGACACTGATCTGTGGTCAGATCCCACCAGGGTGGACCCCACATTGGGGAGCTGCAGTGGTCCCCCATATTGGAAAACAGGTGATGCAATATGTTGGTTCACCTTGGGGATGTCACAGCACTGCTCCATGGCATTATAGTTAAGGACATAGAGTAACATTTGGGCAAGTGAGCTGCATCACGACTAGGCATCACAGCTGGTGGTCACTTAATACCACCCCGCACCATGGTGTAATGATATAGCTTGATAGAAACATGTACATGCAGATGTGCACAATGGGTGTCTGGATTCATGGAGCTGCTCCTGCAGCCAGTTATTGCTTGATTATGTGACCTTCCGGTACTGAATGGCACCTGCAGTGTATCTGGGAAATCACAGTGTTTCACAAAATCTGGATGTGCATCTATTGTTAATGAGTATGTATACACCACCTGCATTTCCTTGAACACTGTTATTTTGAGGTGTGAAGATGTGGATGGACGTGTAGTCTGGTATGGCTGTGGTGCTATCCACAGCCTTGAACCAGATGGCCTTGACTGCACTTATGTCTGCATAATCCAGGTGGGGACACATTCCACAGAGTGGGGGTCCACTGTTGCCATATCCACCATGTAGCAGCATAACCATGATGTTGTATAAAGATGGTGTTCTCATTGCCAACTTTTCCCTGAACTGTGCATCTAAGATGCATTGTACGGGTATCAGTAGCCTTGGCTGGCACTCCAAATCTCAGGGATGAGAGATGAAGACCATCATTGGTGAAGCATTGATGTCTGTTGAACAAGGCATCCCAGGCAGACATGTAGTAGATACCCTGACAACAACACAACACACTAAGGCAATTATTGACTTCTATCAGTTTCTGTGTGTATGGAGCCATCATCCTAGGTGAGGGTCAAATGCAGCTGAAAGCTATGCGTATACCTGCAAGAGACACAGACTGACTACACATTCATGTGTCTGCATACAGGCCAGTGACGTATGTCCCTAGTCATGAACACCTACAAAAACTTTGATGTTAACATTATGTTAACTGATATTCATTGAATTGATATAATGTGTGATAAGGCCTATTGGGTCAACTCACAGACAGCTATCTGTGATCTTTCCCATATGTAGCCACTTGACACAAACTTCACTGTGACTCGTGGTGTAATCACATCTGGCTATGAGGTGTGATTTTGTGTTTTGCCTCGGGTGTTTGACCTGTGAGAGAATGGTGCATGCATTATTATGTGTATTGTGCACTAAAGAGACAGGATTTTCTGAAGTGTCTGTTTGGCAGTGTGTCCGGTAAGGAGCTCCACACATGCATATGTGTGTGGTATGGATGTAGGTGGTGCAATATGTGAGGTGTACATGTTGGCATAATGCTCATTGTCATATGTAATGATTGCTGTTGGAGACATCATAGCAGCAAGGTTTGAAATACAGTCACATCTGTCACATGTTGTGCTTGTGTGCCATAGGAGTAGAGGGCTGGGGATACTCCCAACATCTCAGCAGCAGGTCCTGGAAAGTTAGGGTCATGCTGCCACACCTTTGGGTTTGACAGCCTAATATGCAGTGTTTGTAGACACACCTTGCAGTGAAGATTTGAATACCTCTGCATGCCTAAAAGCCTTGTTCAACTTTGCTGACATTACGTTGGCCTCAGAAGCATACAAAGCCTACCAAGCAACTAGACAGCACACTGTTTGTTGTGTGACATGATGTGGAAACATAGACATGTGTTTTGGGTATGTAAATGTACAGTATGACATGCCTAGGACATGTGACAGGTGGACACACATTGGCCAAAAGTGGCCAGTCTGCTGCAGTAGGCCTCACAACCATGTCTTGCAGATATCCACCAGTAATGTGCTGAAGGGAAGGATGCATGACTAACTGTGAAATTGTCACCTATGATGGCTAACCGCCAGTTTGCTTATTGTTTTAGCAAGTCTTGACATCTATGTCACTGGACATTGTACATTATATTGATGTGCTTCAGCAGTGCTACTAATCCCCCTCTTGTCAGTGCCCTAGTGACATAACACCAACCCAGATATACAAGACATGCAAAAGCCAACTGACTGCCCAGGTTGCAAATCAAGGCATCTACCTGGAAAAGGGTATGTGAAGCCTGCAGAGTCTTTCATATGTTCATAGGTTCATAGGTAGATACTAGGCTATTGGCCTTAGGGCCTATATAAGCCTAGCCAAATGTACCCTGGCTTTCACCACCCAAGAAAATTATTTTCCTGTGCCACTGTCGAGCAGAACCACAGAAGTGATCCCTGGGGTGAATTTCCTATCTCCCATCCAATCATCAAGATTTGTCTTGAAGAGTGCTTGCTAATGAGGAGCTTTGTTTGATATAGATAGGTAGTTTGTTCAAGAGTATGGGAAGTCTCTGGGACAGGAATCTATCCCTCCAGCATGTTCTATTTATTGTGATGACGAGGTTTAGGTCCCTAGAGCATGTAGCTCATAGGGATTGGGATTTCTTTAAGTGGAGCATGTCTAAAAGCTCTGGGTTTGACATAGCTTTGTGTGTTAGGCAGAGATCACCTCTGAGTAGGCAATATGCAACAGAGTAAAGCTGCAGTTTTTTGAGACGGTCTGCATAGGGCATCTGTTTGAGGCTGGTAATCCTCTTTGTGAGGTATTTCTGTGGCCTTTCCAGTTGTTGTAGATGTCTTGTGAGGTACATACAAAAAGGGCATTGTACTCTATAATGGGTCTAATGAGTGACGAGTAGAGGGGAACAATGACCTCTTTTTTCCTGGATGAGAAACCTTTTGTGATGAGGTGTGCCACATAGAAGGATTTCCTGACTACTGTGGCAATGTGATTATCAAAAGAGAGACTACTGTCCACCTGTATCCCAAGGTCTCTTATCACACTTTCAGTGTTAAGTAGATTACCACCTATGTGGTAGTTCATGGGTACTGAGTTTTTACCAAAAGGGATGACAATGCACTTTTTGGCATTGAGCTTGAGGCCATGGCTTTGACAACAGGCATCTGTCTCAGTGAGGCCCTTTTGTAGCATGTCCACATCTTTTGGAGTTTTGATTATGGCTCCTAGTTTGCAGTCATCTGCAAACTTCATTAGCCAAAGACCTTCTGTGTTGGCCTGTACTTCAGAGAAGTAGATACCAAACAGGAGAGGACCCAGGACTGAACCCTGTGGTACTCCACTTGTCACTGGTCTGAAGTTGGATTTGTAGTCTGCTACTTTCACAGTGTGGGTTCTGTCAGTGAGCCAGTTGGCAACCCATCTTGTGACATAGGGATTTATACCTAGTTTAGTGAGTTTATCTATAATTCCAGAGTGGGGGATGGTGTCAAAAGCCTTGGCGAGATCTAGATAGGCTGTGTGAACCACCTTACCCTCATCTACGGCTTTGATGACTGCTTCAAAGAAGTCTATCAGGTTTAGGAGACATGCTCTGCCTTTTACAAACTCAAACTGGGTGGGGTCCTGAGTTTGGAGATTACCAATGTCATTGTTTATAAGTTCCCTGATGATACGCTCCATAGCCTTACAGACCAGGCTCATTAGGCTAATGGGGTGGTAGTTTCCAGGGTCTGTGGTGGCTCCCCCTTTGTGGAGTGGGATAACTGTTGCTGTGTGCCATCCAGTGGACACATAGCCTGAGGTGAGGCTATGATAGAACATGGTACTTAGGTGGGGTGCCAGTTCGTTCTGTAGTTCATGTAGAACACAGCCTGGGATGTCGTCAGGTCCCATGGATACTGTGTTCTTTGGCTTTGGATAGTGTGTTTTTTACCTGTGCAGCAGTGATTACAGGAACTTTGCATTCTTCTGGTACAGAGATGGGCCCCTTAGGGGATGACAGAGGGGTAAAGTTAGCACTGAACCTATCTGCCAGGATGTTGGCAATATCAGTTGGTTCTGTATATTTAGTGCCATTGTGCTGTAACTCAGAGCAGATCTGAGTGTTGCCATTGAGATTCTTGACATAGCTATAGAATGCTTTGTGGTTGTCTTTAGAGTCAGTAGCGATTTTGTTTTCATAACTAGCTTTGGAGGATTTTATGAGGGATCTCAGCTTCTTACTGAGGCTGACCAGGGAGTTTCTCCAATCATGGGATTTTACTCTTTTTTTTGCAACAGTTTCTTTCTTCTGTTGTAGAGTTTGTTTATGGCAGGGGACCACCAGATTGGCTTCCTTTTTTGGAGGATAGCATCTTGGTTCTGTTAGGGATTGCACGATCCATACACTCGTGTAAGTGCTTATAAAGTGCATTTGTGTAGGATTCAGCAGTCATACCTCTATTGTTCATCAGCATGGGTGTCGTGAAGTTTGCCACTTCTGTCTTAAGAAGCATGAAGTTGGCTTTGGAGAAAGTTTTACTGTGGTTTCCCTAATGGGGGTGGGGGAAGGATGTGGATGTCTAGGGTGATTAGCTTGTGGTCGGATCTGACCAACGAGGAATTGACCTCTGGTGTGGAGCACCGGTTTCCCATGTTGGTAATAACCAGGTCTAGGATATTGCTGCCCCTGGTGGGACTGTGGATAAGTTGATCCATGGCATTGGAATTTATGAATTCCAGAAAACGTTGAGCACAAGAGTTGTACATGAGTAGTTTTCCCAGTTAATGGTAGGGTAGTTGAAATCACCTATTATTAGGGTTTTAGGTTGTACTCTAATATTTTCCAGTGTATTAAGAAATGAGGAGTGGAAATCCTGGGGCATGGTGGGGGATCTGTAGCAAGCTACAATTTGGATTGCGGTCTTGCCCAGAGTTAGTTGCACTTGGATAATTTCGGATGCATTATGCCGAGCAACTAGCCTGGAGGTGTGGCTATCCTTAATGAATATGAACATGCCTCCACCTTTAGTGTTTCGGTCCAGGTTAGGTGGCCAAAAGGTGTGGTATGAATTATAACCTGGTAATGCAGGGGTACTCTCTGGAGCCTTGAACCAGTATCTGTCACTGCACAGATGTCGATGTTCTCCATTTTAAGGAGTGCCTTGAGAGAGTGCATTTTGAGGTTTAGACTTCTAGCATTGAGTCACAATACCCTCAGATTCTTCTTGTCTGTACCTGTTAGGGTGGTGAATTTGTGATTTGAACCTTGCCTAAAAAAGGCACTATAGGGGTGGCTAGAGCCTTAGCCAGTATCCGGAATCCCAGGGATGACAGGTGCAGGCCATCTCTGGCAAAGCATCATGGCTTGTCGATCATGTCATCCCAGGCAGACAGATACTGGATCCCCTTAGAATGACACCAGAAGCTTAGCCAATTGTTGAAGTCAATCATTTTGTCTTTGTACTGTGGTATCATTCTGCATGATGGCAGGATGCTCCTCAGGGCTAGGGTCATACCTGCCTGGGCTACAAGATCGGACAGCTCCTCCATGTCCGTTTTCATGTAGTCCAAGGAGGTATGTCTCAGGTCATTCACACCAACATGGACAATGACCGAGTCATAGTTGTACTTGTTGTGGAGTGACCTGAGTGCATGCATTATGTGGTGGATCCTGGCACCCGACAGGCAGCTGACAGTAACTTTCTCCTTGTTTAGCCTGGTGAGTGGAACATCAGTGTGGCTGACTATAGAGTCACCTATGACTAGAGTGTTGGGTACGTTGTCATGCCTTATGGGGTGTGGTTGAGTGGCAGACTGAGTTTGTGGGCTATGTGTCATTTGGGTTGTGTTGGGGTGGTGGAGGTTGCTTGTGTTTCTGCTTTGGAGGTCCCTTTTGCTTGGGCAGGTTTTTACTGAGAGCCTCCGTGAATGTAGGTGTGTGTTTTGTGTTTCTATGTGTGTGTTTTGGTGGTGTAGGTTTTGAGGGACTATGTGCTGAGTGTGGTGTGGTGCGAGTGTTTACCTTCTCCTCTTGACTGTCTAGTCCAGTCTTGATGTGGGATACCTCTGTGGATGAACAAACAGACTGTGTCCTGCTTGTCATCATGGGCTTCATAGTTATACTTTGCATGTGATGACAGAAAATGTATCGGAGCATGGTATCCTATGTGAGAATGATGTTGGTCAGCCCAGCATTAGTAGATGCCAGGCACTGGCAATTCCATGGGCTCCAATGCTTAACACAGTCTTCACAAGGTAATTGTGTCCTTACAGTAAACACCACTTGGGTACTTTACAACTGCAGAATACCTGTGTAAAACCCCCACCTTACCTTCACAGGGTGTACAAATTACCATTCTCTAATGTGTTCATCTGTGATCTGTACAGATACCTTGGATGACTCTCTTCTTGGAACATGCTGGAAATAACAGCAATACTTACTTGCACAAAGGACAAATAACATGTAGTGCCAAGCAGTGTCCCCTGATCTCTGAGCCATGTGACATGAAATGCCATGAAAGGAGTTAGCATGGGTATGAGCAGTAACACTGTCTTGCACCTACTGACACTGGACCAAACACTTGTTTGTTATGCGCAAGGCCAAATCATGCTTACCGACTCTAACTGGTAAACCCCATTGAGTGTTACACTATGCAATGGATGATGAGGATATTACTCACTCTACCTACCATGGCCTGACAAGGTGTTTGACAGTATTAGGCCAACAAGCCTTGCTGGAAACTGTGTAGATTATCTACAGAATGCTATGTCAGCTGGTGGATAAGCAAGTGTCGAACAGTCATAATTTGGGAAGATGGCATTGGGAGACATACGCTGCAATGATGCCAGTCACCAGTGGATTTTCCCAGACATCATTAATGGTGTACCCCTTCTAGCCATTCCCTTTATCGGGTGACTGCATATCAGGATCTGTCATTGCATCCCACACAGAACCAACAGCTATCCAGGATGGCCTGAGACACACATTCAGTTGTTGTCTGAGTCACTGACAAATACTAAATGCAAATGACTGCACAATACTCTCCTTTGGAAATTCATCCACCCCTGGAAATTATAGTAGTGTCCGCACACCACACACAGTTGAGCTATTACTCATGGACATATGGACACAGAGAGTAATGTAGCCTTTGACATTTACTGGTTGGTAAGACATTCAATGTTGTACAACCTAAACAGAAAGGTAGGTGATGTACATCCCAGACTGTCATTGTTATACTGAATGTGGCACTCATCACATCTATCATTGTGTACAGTGGCACCCTTGCTATGTCACTACACAGGCATATCTTACAACTGTAGCAGCCATACAGATTCCATGTTACACCAATACACATTGCAGATAACATGTCCTATGGAGTCTGTGTCAAGACCGTACATGTGTAGTCTATCTCCTAAATGCTTTGGAGGGGATGTGTACAGCTGCCATATAGAGAGGTATCAGATCCTACTGTGTACCTCCTGCATATCCATGACAGGGCTAACACATTCTTATCTGTTCTACACACCTACACCGTCACTGTGGTATAAATAGTACATGCTGGAGAGACAGGTATGTAACACAGACAGTACACCCTATATGTAACAGGCCCCCTATGCTTGTGAAGCACACATCTGCTGTGACACACATCATGTTCAGGTTACACAATGGGATGCAGAACAAGATGATCATCACAGTTGTCAGACAAATGTCTGTACTGGGTACAGGAAATATGTAGATGGGTCATCTCCAACACCACAGCTTATAGATGTGTTAGCTCCCAAAACCCTGGGGACACTTATCAAGGGTATCAGACCTTTTCACAGATTAGGGATGCATGGCTACATTGAATGATGCCAGTGTTCTTCTTAGCCTGTTATACATATATGGACCTATGGAACCACGTACCTATAGTGCTGTACCTTGCTGAAGACATATTTATTCTGTGCTGCCATTCTATCCTGTGCTGTGATATCTCTTGCTTTATTATTGCTGTGTATCTAAAGGAGTCCCCAACAGAATTATGAAACAGAAACAGAAACAGGTCCATGACAAACCTTTCATTGTGTAAGTATACAGCCATTATAACATCATACAGCATAAGGTACACAGAATTACGTGGCTTACCTAATTACAAATGTCAGCATAGACTATCTGTCAGTAACCACTACAAGTGGCATGGCAAAACATCAATGCATGACACAAGTACATGTAAATTTATATAGTCACCCTGTGCATCAGACATATAGCTTCATTTCCCTGCATCGATGATGAGGATGACAGGAATGTGGCACAGATACGATCACTTACACAGGGTGTTGTGTGGGGGTACAGGAGGTCTAGGCTGACCCAAAAGGTTGACAGCATATGTGTGAGTTAGGAAGGGAAGCAGGCAATAGGGACCATGGAAATGTGCCACATGTGTCTGTAGGTGACCTGCATTTGACACTGGTGTGTGAGTGTGTATGTGTGCACACAGTCAAGCTCAGTGCTAGGCCTACATGTGTGTATGTTGGACAACTTTGAACCATGCATGGTAGAGCTGACAGTTCACCATCTCTGGCCCCAAACACGGAACTGGCTCTGCCAGGAGTTGCACTGGCACATCCATGCCCAAGGTCAAAAGCGGTGCTAGTACCTGATGGTAACTGCTTTCTGCTGGGACCGTTTTCACCACAGGAATTCCAAAGACCATGAGCCCATGGCCTGCCATGTCTTGGTGTGGACAGCACACTCCCCTCTATAGCACTGGATGTACTGCCACTATGGGAGTGTGATTCTGCATGACCATGTGGACTCTCAGCAGATGCAGTTGCTGCCCTACATCCATGAGGCTGACACTCAACTCCAACCACACATTCCAGCACAGACACTGTGAGTTCCAAGACAGACACTGTCTCAGCCCACCTTCTTTCCACTACATCAGTGAACCAATCAAGGATGTCACCAATGCAGTGGAGGCAGTCACTGATGTCAGACTGTGCTGCATCCATAACCCTGAACATACATCTGGAGTTCCTTTCAGAATGTGCCTGTGCCTCCATGATGGCCTGAAACATACACCGAGTCACCCATGATGTGACACTTGAAACAGGTGGTGGAAGGGTAGCAGGCCTCCGATGAGCATCCCTATCAATCTGCCTGTGTGGAACCTCACCAGGTCCTTGGCTATGGCCAGCATCTACACTCACTTGAGCCATAGTTGCTACCCTTTCCTGTTCAATGTCCCCACCCTCTGACTGTCCGATATCTATGGCCTCTGGAGACTTGGTATGTGTAGGCATACTGAATGTCTGCAGTGACAATGAGGGCAGAATAGTGATGTCAACCTCTGGGACAAACTCAGCCCCTAAAACCCCCACCTGTGTCTCACTATGGCCAGCAGCATTGTCAGAGTCTGAAGAGACACTGACATCAGGTTGTGTAGGGGACAGAGACCACCCCCCCCTCCAGTCACCTGTGATAAGAAAGGAAAAAGCAGTACATTAATACCTGCACTATTATGATCTGCAGTAGTATGTACATCTCTATACACTGTTGGCACTATTACAGACCTATTGAAACCCCAACCACAAACAGTAGGACAAAAGGACATTACTTTTCCAACAAACAGCTGTATTTACTTGTAAATAAAAGCTTTTTACACAGCAATCTCATCAACAACAATGAGGTTAACGGTTGACATTTGTGAAGACTCTGCACAGTTGACACATATGACAATCTGCAATGTCCTGACAATCCTGTCACATCTATCATTGTGGTCACACCTGCAAAGCATAGGTATGACTCTAAAGTGTGTACAGTCAGAAAATATCTGTGTAGTTGCCAATGATGCCGACAGTACCCCAATCAAGGCAACAGGCCTGGGATGACACTTTAGGGATTACATTGCTGTAAACCTACATCTATAACAATACAGTGTCATGCTTACCAGGAGCAGGACCATGGCCTTGTCCAATACCTAACGGACCTGTGAAAAGTTGAGGCAGCTGTAATGTCAGTACCACTGCATGTTGCACCACAACAAGGTAATACATCCATATATTTTACATTTACAGCACTACTGTGTTAATTGTCATATTGGTCAGCATCTGAGCATGAGAGTCAACCTGCAGTTAAACCCTCCCCCCCAGTGAACACAGACCTGACACCCATGTAAGAGTATGTACACCCTAACACACTGAATGCTACAGTATTGCAATGGTGATCACACTAAGCTTACCGGCATGCTTCTCTGCCGTGGAAACATTCACACCACATCCATTATGTACAGTGTGATGGTTGCGTGGGAGCTGTTATGTGTGCCTAGGTTTGCCAAGAATTCCTCAGTGGCTGAGAGTGGTTGTTTCACTGCAGGCCCTCCATCTGTGATGCCACAATCCCTGGCTACATCTGTATGCAGCATTGATCCTGTCTGTTGTATGGTGTCGAACCTGCTCATATGTCCTGCTCTGATGACCTGTGGCATTCATGTCACAGACAAGGTCAGCCCACAATGCAGCCTGCTGTTCCCTGTTTTGCTTCTCCCTGGACTGTAAGAGTTCATGGTGTTGCCGAAGACCTTCAAGTATAATATCATTCTCCGCATTCAAGACAGGTGCACTGCATCTTGGGTACATGTTTCCTGAAAGACAATAGAATGGAATACATGGAAGTACACTATGTAGAGATACAGCAAGAACAGAATGGCTGACAGTATCCTCTGCTTGATCACACATATCATATTCCACAGTGTGCAAACATACTAAGCATGTGGATACAACTAAGATACTAGCAATAGTCTGCTATTTCCATGTGTTCCATGACAGATATTGCTGTATGATCATACACCCAACACTGGAGTGTATAATAGTGTGTTCCCTAGGAGCAACCACCCTGATAATATGTCAAAACATCAGTGCCAAACATATAGCAGCGTGCTATTACAACCACTATAAAGTGACAGTCCCATGAGACCAGTGTGCTAGATTGACAAAAACATTCCACCATCGATGTGCTGTACATCCTCTGTAGGTGTAACAAATCTGGAGATCAATGACATATCATTATCATTGTTCTAAGAAAGGGTTAATGTTGTAATCCCTATTCCCCCCTAAGTATATTCACACATCCTGTTATAAATAAAAAGGTTACATACCTGCTGGAGTGAAAAACTCCTCTGTTGATATGTGGTGATATTTTAGTTTTTGCAAACTTGTGTTCTGTGTGCAGAAAGTCTCATACAGAATGGTTACCCATAGCCAGCAAGTTTGCCTTTTAACATGCTTCTCATTATCAGGTGATTGCCTGTTAACCAATCTGAGGTTCTGAAATGCTAATTGTAGCCAACACAGCTGATTTGAACTGTCATCAGCCAATGGCATGCAATCACTATACAAGATATAAGGCCTTCATGTAGATTAAAAGCCCTTTCTGATATGTTGTGCTGGACTTTACTGGGGTGAGGAGACTACATCATTGCAGAGAGTAGGTCTGTGGCAGCTACTTTTACATAGAGATGTGTGTGCTACTGGCTGCAGCTGCTGCTGCAGGTAATAGGCAAAGACAGAGAGTGTGGACACTTTGGAGGACAGCAAGCTCTAGACGTAATTGTGGGGCCATGTCAGCCTTGTTGTAGAGGCAGAGCCAGAGTGAGCATACCCATTCCATTCCAAATGTGTTTAAGGTAAGTATGTTAGGCAACGGTATCATTAACAGAGTACTAGGCAACATGTTTGTTGTGTCCTTGAGCAACATAGGAGGATAAATATAACATTATGGGCAACTGTCAGGCCATGTGTTACAGTCTGGTATTGCTTTGGAATGTATATGCTAGAAGTCTTTGTTACATGCAGGGACTTCATAGGATCATAGGATCATAGGAAGTTACTAGGCTATTGGCCCTGAGGCCCTTATAAGCCTAGCCAAGGCTTTAGCCCATGTGTAGACAAATCAGTACCCAATGCCCCTGTCCAGCAGAGATGTGGGTGTTATCCCAGGGAAGTATTTTCTATTTCCTATCCAGTTATCCAGGTTGCGCTTAAAAAGGGGTAAAGAGGTACTCTGCTTGACATGGAGAAGTAGTCTATCCCACAGATGGGGGTTCCTCTGGGACCCAAATCTGTCCTGCCAACAAGTCCTATTGATGTCACAGACCAGGTTGAGGCTGTGTGGGTTACTCAAGTGGAGCTTGACTTGCGGATATGCAGCAGTTCCATCAAGGCACAGTCCATGATCATCTTGTATGCCAGACAGAGGTCACCTTTGAAGAGTCTGTATGAAACATTGTAGAGGGATAGGGCTTTTAGCCTATCTGTGTATGATAGATTTTTGAGGCCCTGGATTCTCCTGGTGAGGAACCTCTGTGGTCTCTCCAGCTGCTGCATGTGCTTTGCAAGGTACATGCCGAATGGGGTGTTGTACTCAATAATGGGCCTTATAAGGGAAAAATACAGGGATGTTATGATCTCCTTGTCCCTGGATGAGATACCCTTGCTTATGTGGTGGGCCATGTAGAAAGCTTTCCATACAATGGAAGCAACATGGTGGGCAAAAGTCAGGCTGCTATCAATCTGGGTGCCCAAATCCCTCAAGACTGACTGAGTGCTTAGGACATTGTTATTAATGTGATAATTTGTGGGGACATCACTTTCCCTAAAGGGGATGATGATGATGCATTTTTTTTTGTATTCAGCTTCAGGCCATGTTCCTGGCACCAATCATTTGTTTGGGTTAGACCCTCTTGGAGGATGTCCATGTCACTAGGGAAATTGATGACAGTGCCCAGCTTGCAGTCATCTGCAAACTTGGTCAACCATAGCCCACTGGTTTTAGCCCGTACCTCAGAAAAGTATATCCCAAATAACAAAGGCCCCAAGACCGAACCTGGGTAGGCAACTCAATATGGGTCAAATGCTTGAGGTGGCTTCCCCTATTTTGACCAGGTGGGTTCTATCAGTTAGCCAGTTAGCTACCCATCTGGTAACATACAGATTGATGCTTAGTTGAGAAAGTTTATCTATTATGCACGAGTGGAGAATAGCGTCGAAGGCTTTGGCCAGGTCAAGGTAGGTGGTGTGCAGTCTTCCCTTCATCCATATGTTTGGTGACTGTCTCAAATAAATTGACCAAATTTAACAGACATAACTTCCCCTTGGTGAAGCCAAACTGCATGGGATTAAGTGTTTGGAGATTGCAATGGCCTTGTTAATGAGGCCCATGATAATCCATTTCATGGCCTTGCAGATCAGGCTAGTTAGACTGATGAGTCTATAATTTCCCAGATCGGTGGATGCTCCACCTTTGTGTAAAGGGATGACAGTGGCTGTCCTCCACTCACCTGGGACAAAGCCAGCACTCAGGCTTTGGCTGAATAGGGAGCCTAATGGTGCTGCAAGTTCCTGCCTGAGTTCATGTAGAATGCATCCTGGGATGTTATCGGGTCCCATGGAGACTGTATTTTTTGCATTTGAAAGAGCAGTGATGACCTGATTCCTAGATATAAGGTGAAGGGGCAGGTACTGGAAATGTCCTGATTTACTGATGGGGGGACAGAGGGGTGAAATTTTCGCTATGTCAGCCAGCAGGTTTGCTATATCTATGGCATTTGTATATGTGGTGTCCTTGATCACCAGTTCTGAACAGATCTGGGTGCTACCTTTGAGATTACAGATGTATGTGAAGAAGGCCATATCATTGTCTCTAGTAGATGTGGTCAGTTTGTAGTCAAAGTTTGCTTTGGAGGATTTCACTAGTGCTCTTATTTGCTTGTTTAGGCTAAGGATAGATTGCTTCCAATTGGGCACCCGCTCCTTCTTGGCCCTGGACAACAATTTTTTTCTTTTGTTATAAAGTTTATTTTTTGCAGATGTCCACCAGACAAGTTTGCTCTTCCTTGCAGAGGATGGATTAGTCCTGTCAGATATTCCTAATTCCATGCACCTTTATAAATCTATATAAATGTTCATATAGTAATTTGGTATAGATTTGGATACTGGTGCCAGTTCCTAGAGAAGGGGAGGGGCTGTGAAGCTGTTTATACCATCCCACAGGAGGCTGTTATCAGCTTTGGAGAAATTATTTAGTTTGACTCTAGCTAGAGGGGGGGGGGTCGGGGGAGATGCTGACTTTGAACGTGGCCACTTTATGGTTGGATCTTACAAGGGAGGATAATACTGCAAGGATGCTGCAGTGGTTACTCATGTTGGTTATTATCACCTACTGTCGGGGTATTGACTAGCTGTTCCAAAGCATTTGCACTGAAAAAATCAAGAAATCTCTAGGCATTTGTGTTCTGTCATGAGTAGTTCTTCCAGTCTATGTTTGAGTAAGGGATGAATCGTTATAGATTCAAAGAGGTCTAAATAGGCAGTTTGGGCATCTTGAGTCAGATTTGAAGGCAGGTAGCTAGCTATGATTTGTATAGGGGTCTTGTCAATGGTTAACTGCTCCTGGAGTGTCTCCTGTGCATCATACGGTTTGACCATACTGGAAGTGTGTATGTCTTTAATATATATTGAAACTCCACCTCCTTTGGCTTTACTACCCACACTTTGGGGTCTGGAATGTATGATAGGATGAGTAACCAGATATGACTGGGGTGCTCTCCTCAGCTTTGAACCAGGTTTCTGTGATTGTGCAGATGTCAGCAACTTTAGATACGTATCAACTGCATACATTCCATTCCTCTAATTGTACTGCTTAAAGCCTCATGGAACTGTAAAACAAAAGGTGTATGTCATTAACACATAAGATTGCAGTGATTAACATTATTAATGCATCTACGCATTATCATTGTTACAGCTAGCAATTAGCTACAACTTAAAAGCCGTAATACAAAGCATTCAGAGAAACACTAATACGAAAATTAAAGATGAAAATGAGTACCCTGCTATATAAATAAACACTGCTGCCTCTTTATCCTCACTACTTTACATATGATAATGTTTTGTCTCTGAGGCCACAAATTATTGTATATGACAAAATGAAATAATCTGATGCACAGTACCTTAACAAACAACATAGTTCAAACTGAGGAAACATTGAGTAATGCTGCATGGAGTCCCTTACTACTGCTGCCAGCTGGTCACATTAGTTAGTCATAGTAAAGTAAAAAGTATTGTTGAATACTAAACCACACATTCTTTGTTTTGTCCTCCCCCCCACCAACTTTTTTCTCTCTTTTTTTTTCTTTCACATGTTGCTGGATATCCACTGGAGCTATGGCTCATGACACCAGTAAGAAATGCAAGTTGAGCTTCGGAAGATAATTACTACACAGCTCTCTCCTAGCTCCATATTGCCTTTGGTCCCTGTAGAGTCATTTCAATTGCCTAGATGAGTTCAGGGGTGTACTTCAGTATGACACAGCTATTGGAAGCAGGATGTTTACTGCATGTTGCATTCTGCACAACATGATCATTCCCAGGTCTGGGTGGTGAAGTGATCCATGATATCGCCCCCAGTTTGTAGTGCGACTATTACTAATGGTGACCAGCTGGAAGCAGTAGTAAGATACCCCATGCAGCTTGCATGTGCATGGCATATGGCTGTGCTGGGAAAGAGATCATGTCTAGCCCAGAAATACAGACCATCACATTCATTTAAATATTAAAAACTTTTTTATATACTAACTCAAGATTCTTGAACCTTGGAGTAGAGGGAATACTCTGGGATGAAGCAGTTTTAGGTTTAATGTATATATTTCCATGTAAAAACACTTAAATTCTTGCAGTTCCAATGATTGCGCTTAAGGTCTTCAAGCACACAATGGGAAATGTATTTATTTTTGATTGTCTGTATCTGTAAAACATTTGGATTTTTTTTTTTTGTTTTACTGCATGTGAATTTCAGTTTTCTTAACTAATCCCAGGCTTTTGTTTTTTATAAGGCTATCTGTGCGTGCACTGTATGTTGCTTATATGATTTCTGTGAAGTCTGCTTTGCTATTTTTTAGTTTGAGAGGTAAATTGAGCAACTACATTCCATCACATTTCCCAGTTTATTTGGCTGGTCATTTATAATAAGCTTGCTGTTAAAATGTAGACAGTAGCTATTGTGAAATAAATTGAATATTAGTGTATTTAATAGCATGGAGACTCTTGCACAAACCAGTAGCCCTTTGTTTTTACTTAAGGTAGTACAGCAGAGTTCTCTTTTGTTAGCCAGGTCGATAAGTTTAAGAATTTTATTTTCAGTAGTTTGTATCAGGGAAGTATTTTGTGACAGTTGTAGGACAATAATGAAGAGTCTGTGTTCAGTCCGAGGAAGTAGTACATTGATTGCAAGCATATGTCTATCCACTTCATTAGCCAGGTTAGATATTAACTGTTTCTTAGAGCTCTTTGCCTAGATTAATGTCAAACACAATGGGCAATTGATATCAAACACCAAGAGTGAATGTTGTGAAAATTATAATGTCAAACACAATGGGCAATTGATATCAAACACCAAGAGTGAATTTTGTGAAAATTACACTTGTATATGTTACAATGAAATATTGCACAGACACATTAATTGGTACTTAAATAGTTTCTAACTGATACATGCCAGGTATTGACTTTTTTGGTACTTGCACTGTGATGTTGTAATCCTACAGTTAGCCATGGAGTTGGGAGGAACACCTGTGTTGGTCTTTGAAGGGATTGTCTTACACTTGATACAGTGCTAACTATATTTTCTAGAACTGCTGGAGAACAGTCAAATCAACCTTTAAAAAAAGCAAGGAGATATTGATAGTAACGGAAAATGGCCTCATGTAATGCAATCTGACAATTTAGGCTGCATATTGAAGGTAGGAGTAAAGAAAAATAACCAAATACTAAAAACTGCCAGGTAAACCCCAGAGAATTTTGAACTTCTATCTACAGATGACAAAAATATGTATGCAACTTTAAAATTAGTTTAAATATATCATTTGCTATTTATCTCAAGTTAATTTTTATACTTGTCAATGAATTTGTAAGGTTTAGAGAGTGACACTATAGTTTATGCAAAATGAAGGTGCATCCATCTTTTGAGAGGTAGTCATCTTTAAGAGATATTGATGCATCTCTCTCTCTCTCTCTCTCTACATATATATATATATATGTATACAGTATATGTGTCTGTGTGTATGATTCATTTGATTGAATTGTGTGATTATTGCATGGAAAAAAAGATGGCACAACTAAATCAGTTGATAGAACCTTGCCGGCTTTGTGTCTTTTCAAGATTACAAACAAAAGGGGTCGGGGAATTTGCCCATTCCCCACTATAGCCTGATGTCAGAGTTGGTATATGTAATTAGTGGTTGGTGTGGAGGGGCACAGCCCCCTACATGGTGGGTGCAGGGGGGCTTGATCCCCTACACAAACTACAATTTTTGTGTTTTTTTGTTATGTTTTAATTATTTGAAGATTGAAAAAAATCATTTATTTATTTATTTTTTTATTTAATGTTTCCATACGCAGAGGTTACTTCTTCTCACATGTGTAGTTGTCAATGTCTCCATTTTCAAGGTAATGTGGTTTATCATTTTGGATGTCAGCATTTAGATAGAAATATTTATGCATATATGTAGGCAGAGAGAAAAAGTATTTTTTTAAATATTGGAATGCTTGGGAATATAAAAAGGTACTTGTGTCAGAAAAAATATGCTTGTACTTCATACACTGGAATAAGAGGCCAAACATTGTGTCTTTATTCCAATGTTTATTTCTGACATGCACAATACTAAGATTTTCATTTTCAACATCCAAACTGTATCATCTTGTTCATCTCTATGATGATTCATACAAGCCTCCATACATACAAAAATAGAAAAAAATGCCTGTATGAGAATTTAAATTCCAAAAGGTTATAAACTATACTATGAACTACTAATTCTGTAATTGGTAACCCAGTAAGGAATGGAAACAACAATTAGAACTAATAAATATGCATCTTTCAGCGAAACAATACCACTAGAAGTGAATTAAGAATTAGAGCAGTATCACCAGTGGGTTCATTATTTTCTGGTTCAGTTCATTTAACTTATCCCTAATGTAACTCATTGTAGTCATAAAACAAATGTGCATTCATTAAGTATGGCATCTGAGGTTATTCTCAAGGCTATAGCTACAACTGAATTTCTTCCTGTAGTGTCATCTCTTATTCTAATTGCATATTCAGCGATTGCAGAGCTCTTTTAAAAATTATAGTACATCAGCTACATTTTTTGGAAAATGTGAACCTGCATAGTCACTTTGTATTTTATTTTATTTATTCATTCAGTATTATTAACTGGAAAAGTGAACTGCTCCATGGACTGTTTTTAGGCATAATGTGGGTCAGAGTAACAAATAACAGTACAATAAAAAATGTTGCAGTTCAATCAATAATATTATTTGTCATCAGAGCATTCTGAACAGTCAAATAGCATTCAAAGCCATTCAATTAAAGAAGATGCAGGACAATTTATGATAAATTACATTCAGAGTTCATAAGAGTATTCAGGAAAAATACTAATATATTCAGTTGTCATCATAACAATTAGAAAAGTACAATAATATTCAGAACAGTACAAGAAAAAACACTGTAGAATAATTAGTGAAACAATGTACTCAGTAGCAGATTCTATGTAAGTGGCCAACACTGGTCTATGGCTGTGGGGGGAGGGAGGTGGTATTTCCAGCCAAAAAATTATTTTAATTTAAAAAGTTTTGAAGTTTTATGTCCAGCACTGCTAACTTGTTTTATTTAGCTTATGTGCTGCACATAGCAATCTTTAAGAAAATGTGTTTATTTTTAATTGAGAATGCATTAAATGACATAAGCCATGAGTATTTACTCCTGTTTATTTGCTTGCAGTGCCTGCCATCTGCACATGCACAGTATGGATTGATGACACTATTCACCTGAGGGTACCTTACTTATTTGTTTATTTATTTACTTTTTATGTATTTATATATTTATTTTAAGTAAATACATCCTTCCTTACCTATAACTAACTCACTAACTATCTAAATAAATAAATAACCTGGCTGTAGTGATCCTATTCAAAGTGCTGGAGCTTTTTGGTCATGTTTTTCACATGCATATTAAATAGTGTAGTAGAGAGCAGAGGACTGCTGGTTTGAAAGTGCAGCAACAGGTGATAGTTAATATGTATTGAGCATTTTGCCAAGCAATCAGCTATAGAACTGAGGAATGCAGTCATTAACTAACAGGGGCTTTGAAAGAAAGGAATGTTGTTTGCTCATTTGAAATTCTGATTGCTTATCTTTGAGAAGTAAGTTGGTTTACTAACTATATGGCTACAGTCTTGTGTGTGAAATAAATGAAATAAAGTTGAAACTGTCCCAGATTTTATGACTTTTCTCGTGTTTCTTTCTTTCTTTTTTTTTTTTGGTTTGTGCCCCATAAAATTACTGTTTTTCTGGCAAATCATTGTGGATTGCAAACATTAAATGGTGTAGGGTGGACTGACTATGGATGAAAGCAACTCACCCTCTTGTCTTTTGTTTATTTTAAAGTCTAGTTTTACAAGACTATTGTGCATTTGTATGAAGTATATTGGAATATTTATTCTCTAGCAACAGTTTCTGTGAAGCAAACTCTTCTTGATTTCACAGAATGTTCTTGACTTTCTCTAACAGTTTTGGTCTGTTCCTTATAACATTTGTAATTTTACTGGCAAGTCATTGAGGAATGCAACCACTAAGGAAGGATGGGGGCAGAGTATATATTGCTGTTTGCTCATTTTAAAGTCAAGCTTTTCAGGAGTAGTGAGCATTTGTATAAAAGACATTATACTATTTATTCTCTGGTGACTGAATGAAATAAGATTGAAAATGTCCATGATTTTCCATAATGTTCCTCATTTTGCCTCAGATTTTTAGTCTAATCTTCTTGATCTTGTAGTCACATTTCTCTCAAGCAAATCACCCTTTGTGTTACCTATCCCTTCTCAAATCTGACATCATCGAGGTGATCATTTCTATGAAAACCTGCTTTGTAACCCTATGCCTAGCAATGTAACCGGCTGCATGCTAGTCAGTATTAAATGTGACATCCTCCCTCTGGGTCAGTAATCAGGGAGCCTGAATACTCACCACTGACACTGGAGAGAGACATTCACTTGGAACAAAAATAGACATACACTGTATTTCCAGATGCAGCTCTCTGCATCAAGCACAACTTTCCTTAAGAGCACACAGGGAATGCACTTAGTCCAGGGTCTGGGTTTCCCTCTCTGTCTGTCTCTCTTCAGACCCCCAGTAAAACTCCCCACTGGCACAGCTGTAGAGTTGAGTCCTCAACCAACCATCCAAGCCAAGTCCTGCACCAGTCTGTCTGTGAAACCAGTGCTGTGTGTCCCAGCTCCAAGCAGCTGACACATACACTCTTTGAGATTTGAGTTGCACACACACACACACACACACACACACACACACACACACACACACACACACACACACACACACACACACACACACACACACACACACATATCTGGGAACATCTTGCACAGATTTATTTGATTTATTTGCTCTGCTACCCTTTGCCCAGACTATAAGGCATTTACTGTCACCAGACACTCCAAAGCCAGCTACTCTAAGTCTCTTGCAAGGGTACCCAATTATAATGAGTGAAATTAATACTAATGCAAATTGTATTGTTTGACTAATGCAGTAAGGCTTTCAGGAGCAGCCACATTGTCACTAAATAAATATAAGTACTTGCAAAGGTTAAAATATTATCTAAAGGGCCAGCAACAATGAAAGGCTTAAATATATTTAATAATAAATAATAAAAGAACATGAAACAACTAAATATATATTTGCAATAAACACCGGAGTTTCAGTCACAGGAAATATTAAAAATAACATGGATGGATAGATTCACACAGATACAGAAATACAGAATTTAACTATCCTTACTATATTTTCCTGACTGATCTAAATAATTACTATTCCCTGGTTACTTACTAAAGCAAGGCAAGAAGAAGTGGGTGAGAGATCCTTCTTTAAGATGGGAAAAATTGAACGAACTATGTAATACCAACTACAAGCGAAGAACCACCAAGTTGGAAAGACAAATCCTTTATTTAACACTGATATTTCAGTTAAAATAACAAATCAATTAATCCACAAGTAAGTGCTTCCATTTAACATATATTAAACTTCATCAGAAAATATCTATCATGACTTCACTTCCTTTTATACTACAGGTTCATTCATTAAGGAAAATTAACACCATGTGACTCTCCATAATTACGGTTTAGCATGCCCCTAACCCAGCATAAATATATGTTAACGACCAATGTTAAAGTACACCAAATACTTCACTTACAACAAATAAAAACAATTAAAGAAAGATACATATAACATTACAAAAGTGATAAACATGAAATATATGACAGTAAAAAAGGTATATATAGATTAAATTATATGTATTCACCTATAAAAGTATTAAAAAATGTTGACTGCTAGCTTAATATATTAGAATTTTGATCATCACATTATACCACTCTAAATACTTGCATTTAAAAATATATACATATTTACACGTGTGTATATTATATATTTATATGTATATATATATATATATATATATATATATATATATATATATATATACACATTCAATACCCAATCACCCATCAATATATAATACTTGAATGAAAAACAAAAAAAATCCCATCAGCATCAAAATGAAAATATACACTTATAAAAATAAAAAAAATGTTTAAATAAAATAAATATAAAAATAAAAAAATACAAACTAAATATAATATAAATATGTATATGTTAGAATATATATATATATATATATATATATATATATATATATATATATATATATATATATATACACACTGACTATAATATATTATAATTATGGTTGCAAATGCTCTATATTCATATATTAAAAGAATTATATTATAATTTAAAAATATGTACTATATTTCATTCTACTATTTTATTACTATTTAGTGCTTTTAATTTTAAAACCGGGGTAATTGAACTACGTTCATTAATCCCAGGCCACGTATCAGCTTGTGTTCTAATTTGCCATTGCAATTCCTTATGTTCTAAATATAGGCCCCAAGGTCTTTTATCTTTGATTTCTACATGGTCAATTGCTGTAAAAGAAAACTGGTGGTCATTATATTCACTGGTGTGTTTTGTTAACGCATTGTTACATTTGTTTTACTTTATAGCATATTCGTGCTCATATATTCTTTGGGCTAGATGTCTCTCTGTTTTCCCTAAATAAAAAATAGGGCAGGAATTGCAGGTGGCTAGGTATACCACTGCCTTAGATTCACAATTATATTTTCCATGCAAATAAAAGTTCTTTTTCCTAAGTTGAAAAGATTCTCCTATTTTGATTTTGTAACACCACTGGCAAGCTCCACATCTACTCATACCTCTTTTGCAATGGCAAATTAGAACACAAGCTAATATGTGGCCTGGGATTAATGAACGTAGTTCAATTACCCCGGTTTTGAAATTAAAAGCACTAAATAGGAATAAAATAGTAGAATGAAATATAGTACATATTTTTAAATTATAATATAATTCTTTTAATATATGAATATAGAGCATTTGCAACCATAATATAATATATTATAGTCAGTGTACATATATATATATATATATATATATATATATATATATATATATATATATATATATATTTATTTATTCATTTAACATATACATATTTATATTAAGAGTTTGTATACAAATATTTTTAACACTATATTTATATCAATATTTTGACATTTTTAAGCAAGTGTATAAGTTCATTTTGATGCTGATGGATCATGGAATTGTTTTATTCAAGTTCAACATATTGATTGGTGATTGGTCTATAATGTTCGCATGTATATATATATATATATATATATATATATATATATATATATATATATACATACACACGTGTAAATATGTAGATATTTTTAAATGCGAGTATATAGAGTGGTATAATGAGATGATCAAAATTCTAATATATTAAGCTAGCAGTCAACATTTTTTAATACTTTTATAGGTGAATACATATAATTTAATATATATATATATATATATATATATATATATATATATATATATATATATATACCTTCTTTTTGCTGTCATATATTTCATCATGTTTATCACTTTTGTAATGGTATATGTATCTTTATTTAATTGTTTTTATTTGTTGTAAGTGAAGTATTAGGTGTACTTTAACATTGGTCATTAACATATATTTATGTTTAGTTAGGGGCATGCTAAACCGTAATTATGGAGAGTCACATAGTGTTAATTTTCCTTAATGAATGAACCTGTAGTATAGAAGGAAGTGAAGTCATGATAGATATTTTGTCTGATGAAGTTTCATATATGTTAAACGAAAGTGCTTACGTGTGGATTAATTGATTTGTTATTTTAACCAAAATATCAGTGTTAAATAAAGGATTTGTCTTTCCAGCTTGGTGGTTCTTCGCTTGTAGTTGCTATTACAGAGATCCTTCTTTGTCAGGTTACAAAAACAGACTGCCCTGAGACTTCTGTCTCATCTAGTTTTAAAACATCACTTCAGTCATGGATTACAGAATGAAATCGCATACATCTGGTCACCTGATTTCTGGTTCTCGTACTACCCCCCCTTTACTAGAGAGAGAACTAGAATCTTGCACATATGTGTTACCATGGTTAGCTTAACTTTACTAAGATGTGTTGCAGCTTCTGGACATCATAAAACAATTTCAAACTTCCACCCTTCCAGAGTAGCAATTAGTACACCCCCAAGAACAATATAGAAGGCTTCCTAGTACACACTTGTTGTCCATGGCTGCACTGAGACCTGTGAAATGCAATCTTTATGGCCTAAATTAAGCAATTTAATTTCAGGATATTTTTCTAACAGTTAGCTTGGGCGGAGCTTAACCTCTTCTCTTCGAGTATCCTCTGTTACAATATTAATTTCAACTTTTATAATACAGTCTTGCTTACAGTTGTATTTCTTTTTTTTTTTTCTGTCCAGCAGGACCCACTGTTGGTACATTTGTTTAACATAAGCAGATTTATAAATACATTTTCAGTACAGTTTATAAAGAAGAAAACGCCCAGTTGTAGAGTGCAGGAAAAAGCACATAATAACAAGTAAATCCAAAAGTAAATGTGAATTCCTAGCACTGCAGAACCACACAAAAGGAGTAGGAAGGCAATATAAAATCCAACACACTTTATTGAAGTAAGTGCTTTCACAACCCGTCCTGTTTTGGTCTGAGGAAGCAACCAGGACAGGTTGTGAAAGCGCTTACCTTCAATAAAGTGTGTTGGATTTTATATTGCCTTCCTACTCCTTTTATGTGCTTCTGCAGTGCTAGGAATTCACTTTTACTTTTGGATTTACATTTTCAGTACAAGCAACTGTACAAATCAGTTTGATATACAAATGACATATAGTTTTTACAGAACTACAGCTAACTATACTGACATATGTTACATATCCACTGCCCTACATATCCTGGCATAGGTGGCAAAACCTCACATCGTCACGCTAAACATACCTTTACCCCTTCTAAATGTGTTCAACCCAAACCTCTCTTCTGGTCGTGTATCACACATTTGAAGAACTATCATTGGAGCACCACTATATAAAGACAGTCCCAGAACACAGTCAGGGCACGACAGGCCCATAAATCTCACTATCATCACTGGTAAAGTCATGGAGCATATCATAGATGAGCTTAAAACTAAAGACATAAGGGCCCTTCAGTCCCTTGATTAATTTTGCTTTCTGTCAAACCAGTCTAATTTATTTCCAAGATGCTTGAGAAGATCACCAAACTTATCATTAACCCTTATGACATCCACTGGATAACCAAATGGATAACGAACTGGACTCTCACGGTAAGGGTTAGTAATACCATCTCCACAGAAAAGATGATTGCTCATAGTATCTCACAAGGCTGTGTCCTGGGGCCTCTCCTCTTCAGCATGTACTTTTGTAATGGAAAGCAAAGGGATGGAGCTGTCTGTATTTACTGATAATTATCATACTCCACCAAACTGTAATAGGATCATAGGATCATAGAAAGTTACTAGGCTATTGGTCCTGAGGCCCTTACAAACCTAGCCTAGAATTTAGCCCATGTTCTGACAAGTCAGCACCTGATGCCCCTGTCCAGCAGGGACATAGGTGGAACAGAGGTGTATTTTCTGTTCCCCAACCAGTTATGCAGGTTGCACTTAAAAAGAGTTAATGAGATAATCTGCTTGATTTGAAGAGGGAGTTTGTTCCACAGAAGGGGGAGTCTCCAGGACACAAATCTGTCCTGCCAACAAGTCCTATTGATGTCACAAACCAGGTTGAGGTCAAGTATGCTGGCTACTCGAGTGGAGCTTGACTTGCGTATATGCAGTAGCCCCATCAAGGTGGGTCTGAGTTTGCTTTGTATGCCAGACAGAGGTCACCTCTGAGGAGTCTGTATGAAACTGACTAGAGGAACAGGCCCTTTAACCTGTCTGTGTAGGGTAGATGTTTGAGGCCCTAGATTCTCCTGGTGAGGAACCTCTGTGGTCTCTCCAGCTGCTGCAAGTGCTTTGTAAGGTACATGCCAAAAAGGGCATTGTACTCAATAATGGTTTTTATAATGGAAGAATACAGGGATGTTAAGACTTCCTTGTCCCTGGATGAGATACCCTTACTAATGAGGTGGGCCATGTAGAAAGCTTTCCATACAATGGAGGCAATATGATGATGAAAAGTCAGTTTGCTATCAACCTGGGTGCCCAAGTCCCTCATGACTGATTGAGTGTTTAGGACCTTGTTATTAATGTGATAATTTGTGGGGATGTCACTCTCCTCAAAGGAGGTGATGGCACATTTTTGGCATTCAGTTTGAAGCCTTGTTTCTGGCATCAGTCATTTGTTTGGGTGAGACCCTCTTGCAGGATGTCCACATCACTAGGGGGATTGATGACAGTGCCCAGCTTGCAGTCATCTGCAAACTTGCTTAGCCATAGCCCATTGGTTTTGGCCTGCACCTCAGAAAAGTATATCCAAAACAACAGAGGCCCCAAGACTGATCCCTCAGGTACACCATTCATTATAGGTCAACTGCTTGAGATGGCTTTCTCTATTTTGACTAGATGGGTTCTATCAGTGAGCCAGTTTGCTGCTCATCTGGTAGCATATGGACTGATGCCTAGTTGAGAGAGTTTACCTATTATACCAGAGTGGGGAATAGTATCAAAGGCTTTGGCCAGGTCAAAGTAGGTGGCATGCACTTTCTCCCCCTCGGAAATGGCTTTAGTGACTGTCTCAAAGAAGTCGATCAAATTTAACAGGCATGACCTCCCCTTGACAAAATCAAACTGTGTGAGATCGAGTGTTTGGAGGTTGCCACTGTACTTGTTAATGAGGTTCATGATAATCCACTCTATTGCCTTGCAGGTCAAGCTAGTTAAGCTGATGGGTCTATAATTTCCTGGATTGGTGGACATTCCCCCTTTATCCAAAGGGATGACAGTGGCTGCCCTCCACTTGGCTGGGGCGAAGCCAGTACTCAGGCTTTGGTTGAATAGGGTGCCTAATGGTGCTGCAAGTTCCTGCCTGAGTTCATGTAGGATGCAGCCTAGGATGCTATCAGGTCTCATAAAGGCTGTATTTTTTGCCTTTGAGAGGACAGTGATAACTTGCTCCCTAGAGATAAGGGGAGGGGGGCAGGTATTGTGAATGTCCTGATTTACTGATGGGGGATAGAGGGGTGAAGTTTTCACTGAACCTGGCTCCCAGTAGGTTGGCTATATCTATGACGTTTGTGTATGTGGTGTGCTTGACCACCAGTTCTGAGCTAATCTGAGTGCTTCCATTGAGATTGTAGACATATGTGAAGAAGGGCTTATGATTGTCTTTAGTAGATATGGCCAGTTTGGACTCAAACTTTGCTTTGGAGGATTTCACCAGTGCTCTTGTTTGCTTGTTCAAGCTTAGTAAAGATTGCTTGCACCTGCTCCCTCTCAGTCCAGGACATCAAGTTTTACTTTTTATTATAGAGTTTATTTATTGCAGATGTCCACCAGACAGGTTTACTCTTCCTTGAGGAGAATTATTTTGTCCTGTTGGGTATTCCTGATTTCATGCAGCTATATAAGTGCTTGTATAGTACTTTGGTGTAGGTTTGGACACGTGCCAGTTCCATTGGCGGGGGAGGGGGATGTGAAGCTGTTTATACCTTCCCTCAGGTGGTTGTAATCAGCTTTGGAAAAGTTTTTTTGTTTGACCCTAGCTGGGGAAGGGAGTCAGGAGAGATGGTGACTTCAAAAGTGACTACTTTGTGGTCAGATCATACCAGGAAATATGACACTGCAGGGATTCTGCAGTTGTTACTCAAGTTGGTTAATACCAAGTCCAGGATAATTTTCACCTCTTGTTGGAGTGTTGGCCAGCTTCTCCAAGGCATCTGCACTGATGAAATCAAGGAATCTCTGGGCATTTGTGTTTTGCCATGAGTAGTTATTCCATTCTATGGTTGGATAGTTAAAGTAACCCAGGATCAGGGCAAAGGGTTGAATCTTGATAGATTCAAAGAGGTCTAGTGAGTCACAGTTGGGGGCCTGTAGGTAACTATGATTTGAATAGGGGTCTTGTCAATGGTTAACTGCACTCGAGTGTTTCCTGTGTGTCATACCATTTGACCAGCCTGGAGGTGTGTATGTCTTTTATGCATATTGCAGCTCCACCATCTTTTGCTTTGCTGCCCATGGTTTGGGATCTGATGGTATGATAGGATGAGATCCTGGTATGGCTGGTGTGCTCTCCACAGCTTTGAACCAGGTTGCTGTGACTGCACAAATGTCAGCATCTTCCAGGGATAAGAATGGTTGCAATGAATGTAGTTTCATGTTTAGATTTCTAGCATTTAGCAGCATGACCTTTTATATATTTATTTACATTTGTTGACCAGGAAAGTCCGACTGGGACAGAAGCCCATTTTCAGTGTAGGCCCAGGGAGAACAGCTCCACAAATACATTATGATTGCCCAGTATTTTACAAGAATTTACAGAAATTACAGTACAATACAGTACAATAACAATATAACAAAATGAGAAACAGACTAATAAATTGTGGGACATTACAATATCAGAGAGAAAAACAGTAATTTACAAGATATATATTGAAAAAGGTTGAAAGTTAAGAAAGGAAAAGATCATTAAAGGGGTAGTGTTTGGTTGAAAGAATTAATAAAGGGAAAGAGAAATCACTAGTGGGGTAGTTCTAAAGGGGTGAGGGGTTAGAATGATAGTTAAGGTTAGTGAGATTTATAGTATGAACATAATTGTTTAAAATAACTTATAGATCAAAAAGAGTTTCCTACTGGTTTTGATGGGTAAAGATTGGGGTAAGCTGCAGGAAGGCTCAAGGAGAGTAGGATGTTTATCTGTTTGGATAGATGCAGGGGCAGATTTTAGTATTTAGTTGGTAATTTTTGGGTGAGTTTAAATTTGTTGAAGCAGCTAATGGTATTTATGCTGGTTGGAAGTGAGTTCCATAGTTTAGCAACAGTGTATGAGCAAAGGCTGTGTCCGGCTCTTTTGTTTGGTACATGTACAGTTATGAGTTGTTTATTTTTAGATTGAATGGATCTGGTGGGGCTATAGGGTATTAAAATGTTCTTAAGGGAAGGGCAATTGTTTGGATTGTAGACAATTTTATGTGCTGTGGACAGTTGAATGAGGTTAAGGTGATGTGAAAATTGCAGCCAACTTAATTTGTTTAAGCCTTAGCACTGATGTGAGCAGTATGTGCTACCTGTGGCAAAACTGGTGATTTTATGGTAGCAGGACTGGAGCTTAATTTGTAGAGATGAGTACAGGTTAGTAAAAATGGGGGCTGCATAATAGGGAGGGGAGCATGTTCGTGTTGGCAAGAGCTTTTTTGGTGGTGCTGTCCATGAAATGTTTCTGTCTGTACAGGGCTCTTAATTTGCAGTGTTTCTTTAATGGCATTACCAATATGGTGTTCAAATGTATGTTTATTGATAATGGTAATACTTAATAGTTTAGCATAGGATACGATTTTAGTTTCTATGTGGCTTTAGGAGAAAATATGAATGTGAGAGTCAGGTGAGAGGGGTTTTGCTGCAAAGAGTAAAAGTTTTTTGTTTGGCATTAAGAAGTAGTTGTGATTCGGTTAACCAGGCTTTGATCACAGTGAAGGTATCTTGGGTTATTTGTTGGAGGTCTTGTAGGTTATTTGAGGAGGAAATGATGGCGGTATCATCTGCATATTGGATAATAGAGCGAAGAGGAGAAGCAGTGTGAAGGTTGTTGGTAAATATGTTAAACAGTAAAGGTCAAAGTATGGACCCTATGGTACTCCAGTTTGGTTGGCTTGTATTCTGATAGGATATTTTGCCATTTTACGCATTGTTGCCTGTTAGTGAGGTAGCTATTAAACCATTGGTGGGTGCATGGGGTGCAGTTGAAATTAGAAAGGTGTTTTAGAAGTTGTTTGTGTGATACTTTATCGAAAGCCTTCGACAGGTCTAGTAGTAGTAGCGAAGTAATATTACCTGAGTCTATGGATCTCTGTACAGTATCCATGAAGGAAATAAGTGTAGTGCTTGTGCTGTGTGAGAGGCGAAAGCCATGTTGGGTAGGGGTGAGTAGGTTGTTGTGTGTGAGACGGTGAAGTAATTGTTCATGGATGCACTTTTTGAGGAGTTTGGATAGTGGGGATATGATAGAGATTGGACGATAGTTACGGAGTTCATTGGAGTTACTTCCTTTGTGAAGTGGGGTGATGATGTTTTTTTCCAATGGTTCAGGACATAGGATTCTGTAATTTAGTGGTTGATCAGAATGCTAGTGAGGTATGCTATGGCCTCAGTAGCGAGTTTTATGTATTTTGTTGGGAGGTCATTAGAGGAGAGAGAGAATGGTTTTAATTTTCTGAGGAGTCTGTGAATTTCTGTGGTTGGTATTGGTTGTAATGAGAAGAGGCTAGATGGTGTAATATTACTTTGGTGAAGGGGAGATGAATTGTCTATGGGGAGAGGATCTTTCTAAGTGAGGACTGCTTTTGTGGGGTAGGGGAGGAGGGGGGAAGGAATTTGATAGGGTCAGGGCAGAGGGACATGAGTCTGTTATTAATTTGTGTATGCTGTTTATAAAACGTGAGTTAAGCATAGTTGCTATTTGTGGTGGTGTTTTTTCTTGGCATGGTGATGGGTTTTGTTTGGTGCCAGGGGTAAGGAGATTAGTGATGCTTTTTCAGAATTGTTTTGGGTTGTTTCTATGATTAAGTAACAGTCAAAGAAGAGCCATGCACAGACGGCAAGTGTAAAGACCAAAAATATCCACAGTAAAAAACACAAACGGCCAGCACAGAAGAAGAATCCAACCTTTAATTTAAACATAAGGCAGACTGGTTTTGGCCCTAAAGACCTTTATCAATGCAAGAAGACAAATCAGTAAAATGAAACACCCTTTTTAAATACAATCCTCATTTGTTCCACCATTCAGAACAAAAAATATATTAATTAATTTCAATACAAGGAACACCCACAACAAAATGTGCACTCAACACAGCTGCATAAAAAATACCAAATACAAGATATATAAACATATTTAATGAGCTAAGGATGATAACCTAAAAAATGAGACAATACTGAAAAATTATTATATAACCTTATACAGTAGAAATATCCCTGACAGGGACCTGTATTCAAACTTACTAAATTAAATCTTAATATTATATTTAATATATGTCTCTAAAGATGATCATTTCGTCCAGGGGGAAACAAACCCTCCAGACAAATGATCCATGACCTTTTCTTTTTATTTAGCAGTTCATGCCATATGTTCTTAGAAAACTTGGAACCCACAACCTTTTCAATGATGGTAAAATGAAACCTGGCCGTTTTATGAATGAATGTATGCTTGTATAAGGCATTTGTAATAACCTTATTTCTGATATTATATATTGTTCTGAAATCCGTAATTTAAAAGACCTAGATGTTTGACCTATGTAAAATGCAGAGCAGTAGCACTCAGCCAAATAGATCACCCAACTGCTACTGCAATTTGCAAGAGTCCAGATTTCCAAAACATTTGCTGTATTTTTGGTGGAGAACTCCTTAGTTTTCAGTACATATCTGCAGAAAGTGTAATGTTCACACAGGGAAAACAACCAAACACTTTAGTACCATCTAAAGTACATTGAGTTCTCACTTGGAAAGATCAATGCCTTTTATGAAAACTTAAATGTCCCCCTAGAGTGACCCCTGTTTAATAGCAAAAAGCACATCTGTTGTCCAATATTCTAGCCAAATATTCATCAGAACGTAAAATCTGCCAGTGTTTTTGTATCAACTGAGTGAGATGTTTAGTATTTCTACCAAAGGTAGTAGTGAACCTAATTCTAGATCCTTGATGGGATTTAGAACCTTGATAGGTAAGCAATTATTCCCTAGAAATATCCCTGACCTACAATAGAACTGGTGTATGAAAAATGTTTGGCTGAATACCCTCGTTCTACAAATCCATTGAAATGGACAAGATCTGTCTCAACTGAACATATCTGTTTTATCCTCATACACTGGGATTTTGGACTATTCCTTGTAATATGACCGGGATGACAGCTAGATGCATGCAGTAATGAGATGGAATGAAAGGGCTTCCTATAAACTGTACGGGCTAAAGTACCATCATGTTGTTTATTGACCAAGACTTCCAAAAATGGAATTGAACTCCTGTTGGAGTCAACAGTAAAGTGGATGCCCCATTTATTATTATTAAAATAACAAACAAATTCTTGTAAATACACTGCATCAGATTTCCAAATTATCCAACAGTCATCCAGGTACCTATGCCAGATATCCATTTTATCAATGAAGATTTTATGGCTCCTATCATAGATCATATGGCGTTCCAGGTAACTCATAAAATGGTCCGCATAAATAGGAGCAAAACAGCCCCCATAGCGGTACCCTGAACCTGTAGATAACATTTTCCATTAAAGAGGAAAACATTCTTAGTGTTCTACCAAGCAAAGAAGAAAGGTATTGAACCCAGGACTATATAAATCAAGTTCGGTGAGCCAAGAATCCAGTGCCATAAGACCCGCCCAGTGAGGGATGCTGGTATATAGTGATGTTACATCTAAGGTACATAATAACCATTCATCTTCCACTTGAGAGTCAGCAATAATATTAATGAACTCTGTCGTGTCTTTGATCCTAGCACTAATTCCCTTCAACAAAGGTTTTAAATATTTAGTTAGGTAGTCAGAGATGGGTTTCGTTAAAGAACCCCTACCTTACACAACTGGCTGCCCCAGGGGATTGTGAAGGTTTTTGTGTACCTTAGGAAGCAGATAAAGATATTGAGAAGAAGGTTCACTGACCTTGAGATGAAAACAGGTTTGTTCATCAATGATGCCCTCAATCTTAGCCATATCCAAAAAATTGTCAATTTCAATTTTGAAATGTGAAGTTGGATCGATAAGCATATTTATATAGAATCTGGCATAATTGAGCTGTCTATTGGTCTCAGTTTCAAAATTGGACCAATTCATAACCACTATAGAACCTCCTTTATCTGCTTGTACTATAACCAAATCTTTCCTGCTCTTAAGCTTCCATAGTGCCTCTTTCTGCTTGGTTTAGATTATTAGAAATCAAACCCTCACTAGTGTGTCCACCAAAATGTAACTCTTTGAGTATACATTTCTGAAATATCTCAACATGTTTGCTCTTTGGTGGTACAAAACTGGAGGCATGAAATTTAAAGACCACGTCTTTGGGTTCAGTGTGATTTTCTGAATCTCTAAAAAAAACTTTTAAGTTTATAAATCTACAAAAAGACAATAGATCCTGTACAAAACCACTTTCTGAGACAAAGAAACTGGGTATGAAGTTCAATCCTTTATTCAATACATCAAAATCACTGACTGACAAAACAGCAGAAGAAATATTTATGACATTGTTGGCAATTTTTTCGGCTCCAAGAGTTGCAACATGGTCTCTATTGTTAGACTGGGATTGAGCTCTACATTTGTATTTTCTACCCCCCCATTTCGTATGCCCCCTAAAGGGACCTTATTGTTAGTCAAAAGACCATCATGAGACAAACAATGCTTGTGCACTGATGATGTCTGAGAAATCTCATTTTTAGTATCAGTATGGGAGGACATATCATCTCCTGAACCATCGCTTATGATCTTTTTGAGGATAGATTTTCTTTTTCTTGGTGAAACAGCCTCCTCTTTGTGATTTTTGGTTGGCTCATATACCACCATACGGGCCAATCATAAATTGCAAAGAGGAGCCACTTCTGTTCAATGTGAAACAGCTTGCTGTTCTGCATTGAACAGAAGAGGCTCTGCTGTGTGATTTTTGATTGGCTCGTATACCAGCATACTTTCATTTTTTTTTTTTTTTTGGTCCCTACCAGACCATTTAGAAATCTGGCAACCCTGCTGTCTAGCAGCCAGAACCCAATTCTGTTTGTCTCTCTCTTTCCCTGTGTTCCTCTGGCTTTTCAAGCTGGTAGAACATTTTTTGGCCTGCTCATCTCCAGCTACTGTTCTTCACCCTCTTTGCAATATCAGCATGTCTGTTTTTTAGCTCTCCTGTTTTTACAGCAGCAGCTTAAGGCAGTGATGCAATAAGGGGAAAGCAGAAAAAAAACAATGCTAGCAATAGTGTCAGACTCCGATGAAGTCACAGCATACATGATCAATATGTCTGGTGCTTTAATGGAAAAATGACCACTGAGGGTAATCACTTCACTAGAGAGAGAGAGAGAGAGAGACAGAGACAGAGACAGAGACAGACAGACAGACAGGCACATTCATATCCCAAATGGCTGAAAAGAAGCATTTTAGTGCCAGTGTGCAATAACAAAGGGGGCATTCCCAACTTGGCTTGTCCACAGCATTAACCAAACATGCAGAGCAGTAGAAAGTCAGATTTGAATGAATATGTACTACTGACCCAGTGTTTACAGTGAGGCAGATAGTAGGACATTCTTAGACTTGGAGAACGCATATCACAAGGTCCCAAGAAAGCTGAGTTTGACAGTGCTGCAGTGGTCGAAGCCACAAAAGCTCTGGTAGAATTAATTCAATCTACTTTAAAGTGCTCAATAACATAAGCATGGGCACTATTCAGACTGACAGAGGTGTTCAAGAGGGAGTGGGTTTGATGCTGAGTCCTCTCCTGTTCATACTGGTAATAGGTAGAGCAGTAATGCTGCTGCATGTTGCCTATATGGCACGACATGCAGACTCTGAACAGAAGCTTCAGCAAATGATATGAGGCTGGAAAGCAAAACTGAAGATACATGGATGAAACTGAGTACAGACAAGGCAGTCTGCTTGGCAGCAAATGGGGAAATCAGGAGAAGATATGAATTGAGATAGAAGTACAAATAGCAGAACATGTTAACTGCTTTAAGTATATGAATGCTGTGACTGAGGAAGAGAAACGTCTGAATGAACAGATCAAATGTGGAATGAGGAGTACATTTTTTTATCAAACAGATAATAAACTCCGATGTACCTGAAAACAAACAAGCAGAACGGAGATGGGAAGCACCTCAAGGACAATGAACATTTTGCAGCCTAGCAGTCAGACTAGAGGACAAGATATACGAGGTTATAACTGGTACTAGTTATTGATAACCATATGTGAAAAAAAGCATGACAAGCAGGTAAAAGAAAGACTGAAGGCTTCAATAAGGAAGAAACTTCAAATTATGTTATTGCCTTTCAGAGGCTACAGAGTTCCCACCATATTGTTCCCCTCAAAATGATGAAGTGACTGTCACATTATATTTTTACACTTATATAGGTGGCCAGTATTTCTGAATTATTTAAGAACATTTTCCTGATATAAATGATCATTTGCTGCATGCTGAAAATGCATTTGAATTTATTTAGTACTGAACTAGTGGATTGAATTAGAGTGGATGTGGACCAGCTTTAGCCATGGTCTGGGTCAAAGGCAAATGACACAGTTATAGAGAATGTTACTTTGTTTTAGTATTATTATTATTTTCTGATAACACAAATGCAAAAATCACCCGATATTATTTATTTATTTATTTAGCCTACCCTTAATGATTACCAAGTACAACTTTTTCCATGGGAAGTCTAATTTTAATTGTATTGCTTGTAAAGAAACAGACACTATGCAGTTAGATATTGTGGAAATCAAGCAGAGTTATGCAAGGCACAACTGCTCATTTATACCCAAGTACAGCTTTGCCCTGCCAGCATACAGGTTCATAGGTTCATAGGTTCATACTAGGCTATCTGCCCTAGGGCACTTATAAGCCTAGCCAGAGTGTGTTTGGCTTTCGCCACCCATTTTAAATTTATTTTGCTATGCCCTTTTTCGAGGTTAGTATACTGTGCCTCTGTCTAACAGTGACACAGAAGTGATACCCGGAGTAAGCCTACGATCTCCCATCCACTCATCAAGATTCCTCTTGAAGAGAGTCAATGAGGGACTCTGCCTAATCTGCACTGGGATTTTATTCCAGATTGAAGGGAGCCTCTGGGTTATGAATCTGTCCCTCCAGCATGTCCTATTTATTTCGATGCTGAGGTTAAAGTCTCTCGAGCGCGTAGCTCGATGGGATTTGGATTTTCTGAGGTGCAGCATGCCCATTAATTCCGGGTTGGACATGGCTTTATATGTCAGGCACAGATCGCCTCTGAGCAGGCGGTATGCCACTGAGTAGAGCTGGAGTTTCTTTAACCGGGCAGCATATGGCATCTGTTTGTGCCCTTTGATCCTCTTGGTGAGGTACTTTTGGAGTCTTTCCAGTTGCTGCAGGTGTCTGGTAAGGTACATCCCAAAAGGGGCATTGTACTCAATTATGGGCCTGATGAGGGATGAGTAAAGAGGCGATGACCTCCCTGATCTAGATGTGAATCCCTTCATGATTAGGTGGGCTATATAAAATGTTTTTCTAACCACTTTGGCCACGTGGTTGTCAAATGAGAGATTGCTATCAACTTGGGTCCCCAGGTCCCTAATTACTTCTTCCGTACTTAATGGATTACCACCTATGTGGTAATTTGTGGGCACTTTGTTTTTGCCAAAGGGGATGACTATACACTTTTTGGCGTTTAGCTTGAGGCCATGGCTCTGGCACCAGTTATCTGTTTCTATGAGGCCCTTTTGGAGGATGCTTGTGTCAGCTGGAGAGTCGATTATGGCACCCAGTTTGCAGTCATCTGTGAACTTGGTCAGCCACAGTCCTTCCATGTTGGCCTGTACCTCCGAGAAATATATACTGAACAAGCGAGATCCCAGGATTGAGCCTTGTGGGATGCCACTTGTAACTGGTTTGGAGTCTGACATGGCTCCAGCAATTCTAACCATGTGGGTTCTGTCCTTGAGCCAGTTTGCAACCCATCTAGTGACATAGGGGTTTATATTTATGCTGGTGAGCTTATCTATAATGCCCGAGTGGGGTATTGTATCAAAGGCTTTTGCGAGGTCCAGGTAGGCTGTGTGGACCACCTTCCCCTTGTCAATGGCCTTGGTGACTGTTTCAAAGAAATTGACCAGGTTTAAGAGGCAGGATCTGCCCTTAACAAAGCCGAACTGGGTAGGATCCAGTGTCTGTAGGTCCCCAATATCTTTATTTATGAGGTCCATGATGATCCTTTCCATAGCTTTGCAGACCAAGCTAGTCAGGCTTATGGGGCGATAGTTTCCAGGATCCGTTGAGGCACCACCTTTGTGGAGAAGGACCACTGTTGCTGTACACCACTCTTTGGGTACATATCCTGTAGTAAGGCTGAGATTGAACAGTAGTTTTATGTTTGGGTTTAGCTCTTCTTGGAGTTCATGTAGGATGCAGCCCGGGACACCGTCTGGTCCCATTGATGCTGTGTTTTTTGCTTTGGATAGAGTGGTTCTTACCTGAGCATCTGAGATGTCAGGGGGGCAGCACTCTGCTGGGATAGATATTTGCCCTTTTGGTGGGGAGGGGGGGGAGAAGTTTGCACTCAGCCTGTCAGCTAGGATGTTGGCAATGTCTGTGGGTTTGGTGTATTTTTTGTCATTTTGGACTTAGATTGTTAGTAGAAGATGTAAGGAACTGTGAGACTGAGCTGCCACATTGTACTCATGTAGGCAGCCTTTCAGGTAAATAATTTTTACTATAGTACCTCTCAGTCTTTCTCCTGCTGTCTTTCACTTTCCACATATGTATATAATTAATGATCCACTGATCCACATTTTAGTGGCCTGATTGATCAGTAGCCACATTTGGCTGTCGCACACACTTATTGTACTAAAGAGATTACAAATGTAAATATATCCCTTACATTTCTGGTTTAAGCTCCTACACTGTATACCTTTAAATACCTTTAAATTAAACAGTTGGAGCTGTTTGCTTTTTGTTGAGGCTTCACTTTCCACAGTTCCCAGTGTGGGGGGGGGGGTCTGTCCCCATTCCCCAAATGTATGAATAATGACTTCATGTTTGCACAACCACCACCAAAGTGAAACACCTACATTCTGAATACTGTTGACAGCTTGAGAGTCAACTGTGAAATAAACAGATAAATGCAGCTGTTGACAAATCGAGCAGCAAAATATGCACTAAATGAAAGCAATTATTGATAAAACAGACTGCAACCATGTGCATCTTTGATGAAATACTTACAAGATAAGAGATGCAAATTAACTGGCATTCTTGTCTCAGTTATGTACATCCTAACAATAGTTAACTTCTGAACAAAACAAGAAATAGGCTAGCCTTAACATGGAATGTATACTAAATAATATTGTAAAGCATAGTTTTGGTGTTTCACTGGTTGCAAAGGCTTATACTAGCAATGGATTATTAGCAGAATGCAGATCCTTTAATTCTTGCCATAAAAGCCAAATGGCCGTTAAGGCTGTCTAGTGCATTTTTAAATAGTTTCACATCTTCAGGTTGTCTAAGGGACATTGGAAGTGTATTCAGTAATCATGAAATTCCTTAAGAATATATTATACTTTTTTAGATGTAGTAGATTGATATTATTTCTCATCCTCATTCCATGCCATAATATCCTATTTCTAAAATGTTTCTCAAATTTTGATCTTTAACTATTTTAAAATCCCATATCAGACCAATTTTTAAATCTGTAGTAAGAAGAATGCATCTTTATTTAATGCAGTCAGTCTTTCAGTGCAATGCTTGTTTTTCAGTGGAAATATCCTTTTTAATATGGTATCTTTAGATTCTTTCTAATCTATCTACCACACTTGCTGAAATTATATAAAACTTGAGTTATATTCAATATTTGATCATATCATTCCGGGAAAAGAGTTACGATTACATTGTCATTTCTAGAAGGGATACTCTCGAAATGGTAATAATCAAAAATAACACTTTTATATTATAGTTTCAGCATTTGTCCCAAAATGTAAATTATTATTCATTACCACTCAAAGGTCCATAAATTCCAAAACCCTTTCTAAAATATTTCCATTTATGGCATATCAGTAAGTTCTGTTAGACAGCCCTGTATGTAAAGCAACATTTTTTGCAGGTGTTCTGAAGTAATATGTTTATTTATTTATTACTATTCAATAGATGTTTTACTTGAATGCAATGATTACAAGCTTCTGTGCATTTGCCATGCACAGCATAAGTGGAATGAAAAAGAGAAGAACAACATGCAAAAAACACTCTTCAAATAAAAGCGGGAGGGAAGAGGGGGAAGGTTATCTTGCTGCTAAACCAAACTGTTGTTGTACACCACCAAACCAGCACTTAAGTAGCAAAACCACTGCAGGTATAGAACCCCATGGCCACACATTCCAGAAGTGGCATCAGAATAAATGTGTCTGTGCTTCAGACAGCAATTATCCCCAGGCACTGCTTTCCCTCCATAAGAAAATGGCATAACAAATCAAAGCCAGTGTGATCATTTTTTTATAACAGTGTATTATAATAATATAACATTTCATGAGTGAACTTATCATCAAGAATAACAACATTCATAATATAACTCATAAATCAGCATATTACCACACAGAGCCTCTGTAAACCAAACAGACCTCAAGACCAGGGAGAATGTCACATAGCCCACATTACTTTTCCACTATCCCATTCCACATGAGTGGTGTCTTCTCAGTACTCCCTTGGCAAAGGTTTGACCCCTTTCCAAATGCTGAATTCCTGACAGTTTCCTACCACATTCCTGAAAATTAGTCTAGCTCAGGAAAGGAAGGAGGAATGAAAAAGGGGGCACACAGCAACTGTCCACTAGGTTGTCCTCAGAAGTAGCCTGTTATCTCTTCTTTTCTAGCATGCAGTACTTGCCAAGCAGGTTAGAAAGCAACCAAATATGAATGTGGAAATACCAGAAGCCTTCATAACTTATAACATTTGTATGCACATGGATATGAGTAACAACTCCTGTGATACAACTTATGCACATTATTGGCATGTGAAAACTGATATGGGCCTAAGACTCTTTAAAGAAAAGAAGCCAAACTGAAATTAAACAAATCTCACCATAAATATCAAAGGTGAATGTCATTCTCCCCCATAGACAATATAGGATCTTTGTCTGCAAAATCTCACAATGCCATAACATGAAGACTAAATTAAAAGAATATTTATCCACTCTGTGGTTAAAACCTTTTTTTCCAGGGTGGGTGGCTTGCCAGTCTTAACCCTGTGCAGCTTAGACACTACTAACCATTGAAGTATTACTAGATATCGCTAGAGCCTTCACAAAAGCCTACGCATTGGAACCTTATCTAAATAATTATTTCCACTTTGGTAATAATAACCTGTGGCTCACCTGAACTCAGATAACAGTCGCTGCACCTGCAGCAGCATGTAGTCCCAAGTAACACTTCCAAACCTTTTAACATTTGAAAGTCCTTAAATGACTAAATGTATTTATTTATTGACATGTAAATGTAATTGACATTAAAATGTAATTTCTGGTGTACTGTAAGTCTTGTATATTTTTTTTATATAATTTCTTGTATAAGTTTTGTATAATTTTTTGTATAAGTTTTGTATAATCTCTGTATGTGGAGCTTTTCTCCCCGGGCCTCTGCGGAAAATGGGGCTTATCCCAGCTGGACTTTCCCGGTAAACAAATGTAAATTTATTTATCAGGAAAATCTGACTGGGCTAGAACACATTTCCAGTGGAGGCCCAGGGAGAAAAGCTCCACAAAATACAATTTGCAATGGTAGATCAGTAACACTCACTATAAAATATACAGTGGTAAGAGAAGAATATAAACATAAAAAACTGTAGAAAATATACATGATAAATGCATTTGAGATAAATATGTGTGAAAGAAAAAAATATATATACCAGATTAATGCAAAATTACTATGAAAAGAAAAGGAAAAAATTATAGTATTGGTGGCAAAAGGTTAAGGTTTCCCACACAAGAGAGGAAATATTGAGTTGAGCATGTTAAACAGTTGGATGGCGAAGTAATAGAGACTTGTAGGTGAATGCAGGCCAGTGCAGGAATCAGAAATATTGGTCTGGGACAGATTAAATAAGAGAGTTGGCATAAAGAATATATGGACATGGAAAAAAAGACATTTTGGTATTAGCCTGGTGTGATACAGGAACAGAGTCAATAGTTGGAGAGGAATTTTTTAGTAAAGGCTTAAATGAAAGTTAGGTAATGACCAGAAAAGGGTTGGAAAAGAAACCCAAAATCTGTCCACACAAGCAGTGGTGGCTGGTGACTTCAAATCGAAGGGGGGCTGCAGGAGACAGCTGAATGGGTGAGGTCAATGGGAAGGGGTGCGGCCAACTAGAAAGGGGAGGGGCTATGCTCAAAACCACAAAAACTGTAACTTAAATTAAATACGTTGCCCTGGGTGCCAAACCATCATTATGAGAGTCCAATCAAGACAAAATGAAGAAAATAGATATTTCAATGCATTGGCTGTATGACAGCTTACTTAATATCTAGATGAAAACAAAATGGTTGTGAGGCATGAAAAAGTAAATTACTTTTTAAATACATTACTGGAATGCCAGCTAAAATCAAGTATAAGAAAAACATGCAGCACTCAACTCAAATCACTTCTCCTTGCACTCCAGTTCTAATTATAATTTATATTCATTATATTCATGATTTATTAAAGCACCAAATAACATGCTGAAAGTAGCAATCTCTGTGATACTCCCACTTGTAAAAATGTTTCTTATCCAAAAAAGACCTGTGGCCTGACAACTATCTACTTGTTTCATGGGGAAATCATGATCAAAGTAAAAAATGAAAAGCAAACAAGAAACAAGCTCAAGATACATTGCTTATAGGATTACTGTACAGGTTATGGACCACACATGATTGGCATTCTGTTTAGTTTATGAGTAAAGTCTGTAGAGATGACTGGAATTCTCCAACAAGTGTAATGAGCTTCTTAAAATAATGTAATCCTGTCTTTTATTACAAATACTGTCATATGCATTTCAATACCCAGGGCTTATACATTAACTAGTTAAGTAAAGTATTCTCTTCATGGCAACAACAGAAAGGCTTTCAGTGTTGGCAGTTCTTTAACAGTATGCGTATTAAAGCTTACTTGCATCTTATGATCTCAGACAAGCTTACCTGATGGTCATTAAAGCATTGCTACTTAAACACAGAGCAACAGGCACTTTCTGAGTAATAATAAGCATAAATCAATAGTACAAAAATATGACAGAAACCAAACCATTCTGCAAAATAAAGGACAGACGAAAAGCCACTGTAGTACTTGTGTCTATCTTGGATGGGGGATACTCTGCACATTTACACTGCATAACTGCTCCTTGCCTTGCTTGGACACATCCAGAGTCACTACATGGGGGAGTGGGGCGCTACAAGTATGTCACAATTTGAAATGTCTTTGACTGACTGTGATGGCCCTGACACATTTGTCATACTTCTCAACCTCAGAGCAAGAAATCTGGACAAAGCCATACATAGAAGTGGGGCAAAGACCCAAAAATAAGGAAAATTTTTAAATATTGCTCTTATAAACTTAGAAAGATAATAGAATAGTAGGTCTTGCATTAGTATGAATTCTCTGAAGGGTATGAAATCTGAAACTCAAATGTCTGTCATTATTTTCTAACTCCAGTCTTTAATGATTTGCCACTAATTTGCCAAAAAAACACAATTTTATGAAAAATGGACCAAAAATGTGATGCAAAAATATAAAATAGCCACACAATACAGCTGGAAACCTGTCAAAGAAGGGACACTTTTTTATTAGTACTGCTAACTTGAGCAGCTGACAAAATAAAATAATCTACATGCATTTCTGAAATAAAAGTAATCTATAACTCTGATTATTACAGTTATTTCTTAATTGTAAACCCTCCACGTTTTCTTCCAAAATTGCTATTTTGCGGAGGGATTATTAGGGCAAGAGCAACATTTTGAGCCAAAATCGGGGACAGCTGAGAGGTTTGGCTATGCCTAATTCTATAAAGCAATTTATTTGCATGTACCTCTCAACCTGTTAATGCAATAAATCTGGACAAGGTCAAATATATTGGGGGAACATATAAACAGTACTAAAAATTGCTCTTGTATAAACTGAGACAGTTGATAGAATAACAGATCTTACTTTAGCATGCATTTTTCTGAAAGTTATGAAGTCTGAAACTCAGTGTCTGTCATTATTTAGTGACTTAATTCCTAAATGATTTACCAGAAAACCACAAATTTTATGAGGAATAAACCAAAAATAAGAAGCAAAAATCTATTCATCCTGTGAAAATCTGGACAGTTGAGAGGTATAGTTCAGCCGGGGCTGTCTTTGAGTTTGCTGCCCTTCCACTTCACAAAATCATGGTCAAATGGAGCTTTCCCCCTGCAGCCATTCCAATGAACCATTACTTGGCTATTTCACTCCATTTACCATAAACACTAATGTGCATACTGCTTTACTTCTATGATGATTTGGACTTCATTTGAAAGTTTTATTTTGCATTTTACAGCACAAACACTAAGACATCTGCTAAATAAAGCAATGCAGTCTCACAATGAAAACAGACTTAGCATTAAAACTTCTCTGCCCTTGAAACTCACATTCATTGAAACAGCATTGAAACCCACATTCAAAGAAAATACATTTTGCCAGTGGCAGATAAAGATTAACTTTGGGCTGTTTTCAAATCATAGGCCCCTTGCACATGAAACATACATGTGCTCTTTGATACACGTTCCTGATTGTACTAAATTATGTTCCTTGTACAATACAGTACAGTTGTTAGAGGGCGTTTTAAATTTGTTTTGAATATTTTTCCAGTAAACAATGAAACAAAACACATGCACCAATAATGACAAAACTGCTCAATTCAGAACATTTTTCCAGTAAACAATGAAACAAAATACATGCACCAATAATGACAAAACTGCCCAGTTCAGAACATTTCCATCATAAAAGTCTACTCAAAACTTCTACAGTCCGCCATTATCAGTAAATATGCACAATCTCTGAAGAAGTAAAAGTCATCTAAATAATTCCACATTAAAGAAATCTGTAACTAATGAAGAGGTTGCTGCTAGCAAACAACTTTATATTTCATTGTTTTATCAACAAAAAGAGTACCTGTTGCCCTTGAGAATAAATTGCCTATGTTGCATTAAAAAATGATAAGCTAGTAATTTTACAATAGGGAATGGATGGCAAACTGATAACAGGTTCATAGTTACTAGGTATCTTTGCCAAAAAGGACTGCAGCATCCACCCCCTTTACAACACAGTACAGTATCAGCAATGCATCTACCTACTATGGGAGTAGAACCCAGAGCCTTCCGCATCAAAACCAAGTATGCTACCTGTTGTTCTATTAACAATGAAAACAGACTCAGCATAAGCAGCACTAAACTTTTGTTCCCCTGCAGCTCTCAGCTTCTTGTAAAATCTACTTGACACTCAGCTGTATCTCCAAACTTTGCAGCACAAAAATCTGGAAAAAGCCAAATTTTAGGGGGGGGGGGGCAAATGCCCAAAAAACAGGGATACATTTTAAACATTGCTTGTATAATGTTGAAAAGTTGCTAGAATAAAATGCTGTGCTACCACCATACATTTCATTGCCAAGTATTGAACCCAGAGCAAAACAGTCAGAGCAACATACCACTGCACCAAATCATCTGTTTTATGAAAGAGAGGAAGACTGAAACTTAAATGGCTACCATTTAGTGAATTCACTTCTCACCATAGCTATCAACCTCTTAGCACAAAACACCAGAACAAAGCCAATAACGGGGGAATACAGCCCCCAAACATATTCAGTGAATTCAGTTCTCACCATAGCTCTCAACCTGTTAGCAAAAAACACATAGACAAGACAAAGCCAGTAATGCGGGAATACAGCCCCCAAACATATTCAGTGAATTCAGTTCTCACCATAGCTCTCAATCTTAGCACAAAAAACCTGGACGAAGCCAATAGTGGGGGATTACAGTCCCAAAAATAGGGACAAATTTCAAATATCCATCTTATAAACTTCGAAAATTGCTAGAATAAAAGGTTTTCTATTACCATGTTTCAACAATTGGCTTAAGTACTGGTGTCATTCAAAGGGGATCCAATGCCTATCAGCTTGGGATGATATGCTCGACAAACCCGATGCTTTGCTAGGGCTTGTACCTGTCACCCTGGCCTTTTATTGGCTTGGCAAAACTACTTTAGATGCCTGGGCTTCTCGGATATTGGCAAAGCTCTTGTCTTACAGTAGTTTTTAGGCAAGGCTCAAAAGACAAACCCACCTCCATAGGTATCACAAGGGATAAGAAACTAAGAGTAATGCTACTCAACGCCAGAAGTCTAAACCTCAAGTTGCATGCACTCGAAACTCTCCTTAGCATGGAGAACATCGATATCTGTGCAGTAACAGAAACCTGGTTCAGGGCTCCCAGAGCACCCCAGCACTACCAGGTTATACCTCATACCATGCTTTTCAGCCCCAAAACTTGGACCAAACCACAAAGGAGGGGAGGTGATATTCATCAAAGATACCCACACCTCCAGGTTGGTGGCAAAGCACGAAGCATCAGAGACTATCCATGTGCAACTAACAGTGGGTAAAACTGCCTTCCAGTTTATAGCCTGCTACCGACCACCCTCTTCAAAACCCAGGAACCCCACTCGCCTTCCTGAGAACACTGGAAAATATGAAGGTCTCTCCAAACACCATTATATTGGGTGACTTCAACTACCCAAACATAGACTGGGAGCATTACTCTAGCTCCAACACCCTAGCCCAAAGGTTCCTAGAATTTATAAACTCAAATGCTATGGAACAACTTGTTACCACTCCCACAAGAGGGAAAACATACTGGACCTGATTATCACCAACATGGGGACTCTATGCTCCAGACCAGAAGTGTATCCCTCACTGGTAAGATCAGACCATAAACTAATCTCACTGGATATTCACATCCTGACCCCACCCGCTGCCCAGAAAGCCACAGTGAAAAACTTCTCTAAAGCGAATTTTCACCTCTAAAACTGAGGTGGAATCCTTCAAAGCCCCAGGCCTGTGGAAAATACGCCCCAGACCAAGAGAATTTATAAATGCATTCTATGAACACCTTCAGGGAATGCATGGATCATGCGATCCCAAATAAAACCAAGACCCAATCCTCCAAGGCAGACATCCTGTCTGGTGGACCCCAGCCATAAACAAACTATACAATAGAAGGAGGAAGCTACTAAATGATAGAGCAAAATCCCAAAAGGGAAGGCATCACTGATCAGTATTAGCAAAAACTACGGGCACACATAAAATTGTCTAAGGCCAGCTTCGAGCTTCGAGAAAAATTGCACAGGACACTAAGGATAATCACAAGGCTTTCTTTAGTTATGTTAGGAACCTGGGTGGTAATTCCCAGATATGCTCAGAATTAGTCCATAATGACAAAAAATACACCGAACCCACAGACATTGCCAACATCCTAGCTGGCAGGTTCAGCACAAACTTCTCCCCTCCCACCCAAAAGGGCAAATATCTATCCCAGCAGAGAGCTGCCCCCCTGACATCTCAGATGCTTAGGTAAGAGCTGCCCTCTCCAAAGCAAAAAACACAGCATCAATGGGACCAGGCGGTGTCCCGGGCTGCGTCCTACATGAACTCCAAGAAGAGCTAAACCCAAACATAAAACTACTGTTCAATCTCAGCCTTACTACAGGATATGTGCCCAAAGAGTGGCGTACAGCAGCAGTGGTCCCTCTCCATAAAGGTGGTGCCTCAACGGATCCTGGAAACTATCGCCCCATAAGCCTGACTAGCTTGGTCTGCAAAGCTATGGAAAGGATCATCATGGACCTCATAAATATTGGGGACCTACAAACACTGGATCCTACCCAGTTCGGCTTTGTTAAGGGCAGATCCTGTCTCTTAAACCTGGTTGATTTCTTTGAAACAGTCACCAAGAGCCATTGACGAGGGAAGGTGGTCCACAGCCTACCTGGACCTCGCTAAAGCCTCGATACAATACCCCACTCGGGCATTAGATAAGCTCACCAGCTTAAATATAAACCCCTATGTCACTAGATGGATTGCAAACTGGCTCAAGGACAGAACCCACATGGTTAGAATTGCTGGAGCCATGTCAGTCTCCAAACCAGTTACAAGTGGTGTCCCACAAGGCTCAGTCCTGGGACCTCTTGTTCGGTATATATTTCGGAGGTACAGGCCAACACGGGGAATATGCAGGTTGCCCCAAGTAGATGACTGCAAACTGGGCATAACCGACTCTCCAGCCGACACAAGCATCCTCCAAAAGGGCCTCATAGAAACAGACAACTGGTGCCAGAGCCATGGCTCGCCAAATGCCAAAAAAAGTGTTGTCATCCATCCTTTGGCAAAAAAAAAACACAACAAATTCTAGGTCTTAGGTGGTAATCCAGAGAAGACAGAAAATTAGGGACCTGGGGGGGACCTAAATTCTCTCATCTTTTGACAACCACGGCCAAAGTGGTTAGAAAACCATTTTATATAGCCCACCTAATCATGAAGGGATTCACATCTAGATCAGGGAGGTCATTGTGCCTCTTTACTCATCCCTCATCAGGCCCATAATTGAGTACAATGCCCTTTGGGATGTACCTTACCAGACACCTGCAGCAAGCAAGACCCCCCCAAAGTGCTCAACCAAGGGAAGGAGGAAGGCTCAAACAGATGCCATATGCTGCCCGGTTAAAGAAACTCCAGCTCTACTTAGTGGCATACCGCCTGCTCAGAGCAATCTGTGCTCGACGACGATAAAGCCACCAACCCGAAATTAATGGACAAGCTGCACCTCAGAAAATCCAAATCCCATCGAGCTATGCTGAGACTTGAACCTCAGCACTGAAATAAATAGGACATGTTGAGGGACATATTTCATAACCCAGGGCTCCCTTCACTCTGGAATAAAATCCCAGTCCAGGTTAGGCAGAGTCCCTCATTGACTCTCTTCAAGAGGAATCTTGACGAGTGGATGGGAGATCGTAGGGTGTGTCACTGTTAGACAGAGGCACAGTATACTAACCTCGAAAAAGGGCATAGCTAAATTAATTTAAAATGGGTGGCTATAAATGCCCTAGGGCAGATAGCCTAGTATGAACCTATGAACCTTTGAACCTATGTACTTTCTGAAGAATATGAAGTCTGAAATTCAAATGCTTGTCATTTTTATTTAACATTTGTTAACCAGGAAAGTCTGACGTGGAACAAAAGCCAATTTTCAGCAGAGGCCCAGGTTGAAACACTTCAGACACATGCCTTTGTAAGATGGGAGGACACCAGAGCAAACCCACACAAACATAGGGAGGACATGCAGACTCCACACAGACGACTTCCCAGCCAAGAATCAAACCAGAGAACCTGTAGCTGTCAGGCAACAATGCTACTAGTGCACCACTGCACCACTGACTGTGTCAAGAAACAAAAATTCAGAAACCATAAATTTTATGAGGAACAGAACAAATATGAGGCAAAAATCTGCAAATCTTTAACAAATAGTGGTGGGCAGGAAATTCAGGCTCTTGCCACTTGGGCCCAAGGTACAGGGTTCAAGCCTTATTCTCTACCCACCACCATGTAGCAACTGGGGCATCACACACACACACACACACACACACACACACACACACACACACACACACACACACACGCACACACACACACACACACACACACACACACACAACCTGCAGATTCTGTCCTCTGTAGTGATCCTCTTCAGCAGCCCAGCTAAGTCCTCCATCTGTCTCTGCTCTCCATAATGGCTAAGTTCTCCATAGCGATCACCTGTCTCTGTCCTCCATAATTGCCCGTGCATGCTGTTGGGTCTCCTGCGAGACGTGAGTAGGCTGGAGCATCCTGCTGGTGGGTCCCCATGAGACTTGAGTAAGCTGGCGCCTTCAGCCTGTGGTGATGCAGTCTGGTGGCCTTCCAGTCTGTGCGGTCATCACTGCACAGACCTCTAGGCTGGAAGGGCGGAGTTTCCTGCCTTCCCTATCTGGACTGCCTAACAGAGCAGTCTGGAGCTCAGGACTGAGCATGCATGCGTGCGTGGAGTTCTGGTCTGCCTAACACAGCAGTCAGAACAAAGCACGCATGCACGGAGTCCGGGACTACTTGTGAAAGATTTTTAATTTTATTTTTTATGTAGGAGGAATTTATTTTATTCATTTTACAGGTGGGGGGGCTGCAGTCCTGCAGTCCTATAGCATGAGCCGCTCCTGCACACAAGTGGAATATAAGTTGCGCCATATAGGTTTTTTTGGTTTATAAATTTCAAGTGGTTGTTTGCTAGATGAGTGAATTGATTAATTTGGAAGATAGTGATGGGGGATATTCCTGACAAATGGGAAGGAAGAAGGAGTATATATTTATTTATTTATTTATTTATTTATTTATTTGCAGTTGGTTTACCAGGATAGCCCATTGGGCCAAAAAGAACCCGTTTTCAATGGAGTCCTGGGGAGAAAAGCTCCAAAAAACAAACAAACTAGGTACAAACAATAGCATGATAATAAAAATAATACAATTGTACATACAATACAACAAGATACAAAAAAATTAAGGAAACATTCAAACAATACTCAAAATATTAAAAAAAACTCGAAAATTTAGGAACATTATTTTGTGTGCCAGCAGTAGTTGTGTAAATGTTAGGTAATGGGCTAACTTATACCAGTTTAATGATTTATGTACGGATCAGTGATGAATATGGTAGAGCTTACTGGCTGCAAATCCATTTTTATTTTAGCATTTTTCTAGTTTGGATTTTAAAGTGGACTGTAAATTGGTCATGATGAGAAACCTATAAAGTAGAGAAAGCAAACAATACATTTTGGTTAGAGTTGTTCTACTTGGGTTTGTAATACATTTTTCAGCTCTATAAAGCATATCTAGTTTTTGGTGACTTTTTTTATACAATTTAGTATGCGAGCATCAAACTTTAAATTATCGTCTATTGCTGCACCTAGTAGTTTAGTAAGAGGAAACAAATTCAATGTCTGCATTGTTTAGAATGGAGATGATTTTGCAATTGGGTTTTTCCTGGGTATGAAATTAATGGGAAAAATAAAAGTAGCTTTTATTTTTTTTTACTGGATTAAGTAGACGTTGACTGTTAGAGATACATCTTTCCACTCAATTAAAGGCATATTGGGTGACAGCCTTTAGCTGTGTAGGCTGCCAGAGAAGGAGATTGGACTGCAATCATCATAATGTTTAAGTGATACTTGTTGAGAAGATGTAAAATGGTTGTTTATGAGAATGATAAAAAGGAAAGGACAAAGGACGGAGCCTTGTAGGATGCCAATATTTACTAGAAGATAAGAGGAGGTCAGTGAGAACCATTTTACTGACAAATATCTGTGTGAAAAGCAGCTAGAAAACCATTTATCCATAGTGACAGAGAGGCCCAGGGTAGACGGGATTGATAGGAGTTTGCCGTGGAAGACTGTATCATAAATATTTGGATAAGTTTAAAAAGAAATTTGAAATTTGTCATTGTCTCTGCTCCTGTTGATGGTCTGTTGGACAGAGATTTATTATTTTAGTTTGGATTTATTAAGTGTGTAAGGTGAGAGATAGTTATAGCTATGTAAGGTGAGGAAAATATAGCAAGTGATAAAGTACTGAGAAGTATGTGCAGGAAAATTAATTAACAATAAAGCTGAAAGGAGAGACGAGAGATCAGCCAGACAACCTTTACATTCATCATAATATTTTACAGGAAAAGGGTGTGATGGAAAGCTGAGAGATTAGTCTGTAGAGGGAAGTTAGGAGAAACGGAAGGGGCGGTGTAAGTTTATTTTAAAATGAATGAACAGGGGAAAAAGGAAAAAGTGTAGTCTATCTGACACGTAGGCTGTAGATTGGGAAAGAAGAAAAAAGGCTATGCAGCATAATTGCCAGTTATGATGCATTATGACATAAGAATAAGGGGATAAATAGCCATGCCGAGTGTGGAGAAAAAAAGAAAAGGGGCTATAGCAACCCAACTGCCTCTTAGACTTCATGGAAATGATAGAAGCACAGGGAGAGATAATTTTGTTGATTGTGGAATAAAGGGAGAAAGGGGCTACAGCAGCCTAAATGCTTCTTAGGCTGAAAGGAAAGGACAGTAACTTAGGGATAGATAGTTGTGTTGAGTGTGGAGTAAAGGGAGAAATGAGTGACAGAAGCCTAATTGCCATTTATGCTAAAGGGAGAAGGTAGGAACAAAGGGAATAGAGCATTGTATTGAGTTTGGTGTAAAGGAAAGGATCACCATATGTCCCACTTAGACTGAGAAGTAGAGGGTCAAAGAAGCACAGAAGATAGAGGGAGGGGTTGATAATACAGAAATGTTAGTTTTAAGCTGGATGCAGACATACAAGGGGCAGTAGTATGGACAGGATAGTGTACAGCGGGCAGAAGGTGGTGGTAGAACTGTGTAGATAGGGTGGATCATGGGGGGGCAGGCAAATTGAGAGTGCAAGGTAGGGAAATAATTACCTATATGTTCCAAGGTTGAAAAAATAGAAGTGAGGATACAGAATATAGTAGGGAGTCTGTAGTGACCTAGAGATAAGGCAGAAATGAGGATGCAACATGCATCAGGGGCATATAGGGACCATGTGAGGTGAGTAGTAAAAGGTATATTAGTGAAGGGAGACTTAAAGGAGAAACTGGTGGAGTTAAGTAAGGAAGATGTAAAATGTGGTAGGGGGTTAGTGTTTTAGAGGTTCCTTAGAAGAAAGCTGTTGGTCTTACTATTACGTTGTGTATGAAATTGAAAGTAAAGAAGAGGTATGCTAGTAAGAGGACTGCAGGTTTCAAGTGTATGCCATAGGTGACAGACAGTGTTGCCTGTAGCAGAGATTTGTAGAAAAAGGTAGTTTAGGTAGTGCACACCCGAAATAGAATCATGTGGTATTTATGCTGTGGAATTAGATGGGGTTATTATCACATTTTTGAACGCTACAATATTAAAACCCATAATTCTGAGACCATAATATTGAAAGACCAACATTCTGAAAACCTTGATATTGAATTCCTGGACTTGAGCCCTGCAGGACCCAAATAAGCACTTGTTCCTGGGTCCACATCCCTTCAGGACTCATGTAAGCACTTCTTCCTGTGTTTACACTGATATGGAGATTTGATATTAGATATTTTTAGATAGTATCAGAAGTCTTTAGCACACCCATTAGCCATTAACTTGCAAAAGAGAACCAGGTAACAAATCAGTATTACAAAAAGACCCCCACAAAAAAACTTACCCATGTAGGAATTGCTTTCAGAAATATATAGATAATGACATAAATATAGATATTTCCCATCTACATCTTCTCAAATCTATTGTGGTACACATCAAATGTGTAGCTAGCTATCTGTGCACTCTTCAAAAATAAATAAATAAATAAATAAATACATAAATAAAAGCTCTTCTACCTAAAGAGCAAACAAATTGTCTTTTCCCTTTTTTTAAACTGCACCAAGTGCTTGCGAAATTTGTAGCAGGCAGTTGCTACAGCTTATAACACACGGAGCAAAAAGAGGGAAAAAAGCTATTTTCTTCTTTTAAACTTTAGCCACTACTTACAACACTCGTTAACAAGCAGTTGTTACAATTTATAACATGTGGAACATGAAAAAAAGCTCAATTATTTTTTTTAATTTGTAGCAACTACTTGCTAAATTTCTGTAAGAAGTTGCAGCAGTTAATGACACACAGAGAATGCTGCAGTGCTCAGTTACGACTGTAAATGCAATACCAGCAATTATTTCTGAAAATGCCCCCTTTGCCCCACTAGCTGTGCTCCTGGTACATTTTCACGTCTCAAGGAATATAACTTTTCCTCTATTTTCACTTCTGTTGAATGAAATTACACTTAACAAAAAAAAAGATCCACTAAAACTTCCCCAGTAAATCTGCCTGAGACACTGAATTTCTGCCCTGATCTGTCTAAACTATATCGAGTCACAATGTCACAATATGTGAGTACCTTGGGGTATGTCATATATCTCAGGAGAAGTGAGGCTTTTAACTTTTAGAAAGATTAAGAACAAGAAACTTGATGAAGCCTGTTTAACTTAAACTAATACCACACAATCATCTTGCCACCATTTGCCACTAATGTTCCTGAATTGCATTTTTGCATTGGCACTCATCATAGCATTAAGGCAAAACATTTAAATAGCAAATATGCATATCACATCCATGCTTGGCTGTGTTTTTTTTTAATATGGGGCCTTCTTTAGTTTTGGGGAATGGGCTTGATCACTATCTCACAGAAGAAATGAAAATAACTGATTATGCAGAGAATAAAATATCAGCTGAGCAAACTAAATTATGTAAATTATAATCTGCATACTTGATAGATGTTTTTATATATGCAATCCTTCAGTTGCTTTCTATTTAGTTTATTATTTCCAGAATCATATTAATTAGTTGCTCATGTTGCAGTGTCTGCACCCATTACACTAGCATAAACTTTCTTGCTAGATTAACTGCGATCAGAGCTGAGGCCGTGTTTCTCAGACACCTGTGACACTGGATTAAGACCAGTAGATAAGTTCAAGGAAGTACTGAATGCATTTGATATATAAAAAAGTCACATCTTTTTCTTTCCATCAATAACGAAAATGAAATCAACCAATCTGTTGGCTTTTAAAATGAACAGAAAAAGTGCCTTCTTGGTTTTCTGCAACACATATATACAGTTGAGTTAGTCCTTCCAACAATGGTTTCACTTGAAAGAAAAGTTTAAGACTTTAAGTTTCTTCTAGGTCCAGATTCCAGCTCTGAGTGATGGCATGTCCACTAAGTACACTTCTGCAATAGGCCTCTGGCTAGACTGTTTTACTGCAAGACTCCAGGGTCCTTGTACAAGCTTCTGCTTAGCTTTCAGTTGATCTTCCTCTTAAAGAACTAATTTCTTGTTGTCTGCTTGGACATTTACTCCATATATACCTCATCAATTATCAGTCGGTGGGCCAGATTCATGAATGCCTACACTAAGTGTACAGCATTCAGAGTGAATAGACAACTCAAGCATAACTCCTACATTCTTACTCCTAATTTTTAGTTTTCCTACTGATTTCTTGCAAAGTTAAATATCGAGGGGGATTCATAAAAGTTACAGCAAGGTGTACACTATGTCTATACTTAGTGTAATTTTTCTGAGTAAACTGACAAACACAAAAATGTGGTAGGGATGTTCTTGAATGCAGATTGTATACACTTAGTGTATGCTTATTGTTGGCATTCATGAATCTGGGTGTCTTTTTAGCCAGATAATATAATCAAATTTCTGACTAACAGTGTGGGAACTTTCCATTCACAAAATAAATTAAAATCAGTGTACATTTTGTCGAACCAGTTTGTTACAATATATGAGTGTGTCTCTCTTTCTCTCTCTCTCTCTCTCTCTCTTATATATATATATATATATATATATATATATATATGTGTGTGTGTGTGTGTGTGTGTGTGTGTGTGTGCGTGTGGTGTGTGTGTGTGTGTGTGTGTGTGTGTGTGTGTGTGTGTGTGTGTGTGTGTGTGTGTGTGTGTGTGTGCAGGTGTGTGTGTGTGTGTGTGTGTGTGTGTATGTGTGTGTGAGACAAGAGAGAGACCAAATACCATTTTAACTCATTACATAAAAGCAAAAAAAAAATAAATAAATAAATAAATAAATAAATAAAGCAACTGGCTAAAAAAAATCAAAGAACATTACTAACCCACAGTAAGTACATTCATCCTTTCATCTACCAGTAGTTCATCACACTAATTTACAAATTTTTAAACTCCATTTAAATAACATTCACTACCCATCACTTGACTAAAATCATCCAATCAACCACATCACTTGCGGTTTAAAATATATTTACAACTTTTAAAATATTTTGTAAAAACAGTTTTATTTATTTTATTTTACATTTTTACTGGGATAATACACAATTCAAAACTAGAAGGTACTGCCTGCTTATGATCTCATACTTCAACTTTTTAGTCCTAGTTTTATGGCTAATACTTAATTTTAGCTTAGATTTACAAAAAAATAAAAAAAATAAAAAAATAAGAAAGAAAGAAAGAGAAAAAGAAAATGAAAAAGAAAAAAAAAACTTTATTTTGCTGTCTTTCCTAATTTTGGTTTGAAGTCCATCAGTTTTCCACTATTTCTAGCAGACGGAAAATGTTCTCAAATATAATTTTCTAGGGTCTTTTCCTGAGTAAAATGAGGAGCATTCATCATACTGTACTACTCACACCACCTAATCTGTGTTACAGTTAAAATTCCCATTAGCTGCAGATGTCATATCAATATGTTCTTGACAATAGATAGAACTATCAGGCATATATTTACCTGCACATCGATACTTTCCTAAATGTCTTGCATTCTTCATTTTCCTTTACATTCGAATGCTAATTTTAAATTACTACTCATTCTGCAGCCACACTTTTCCACACTAAATCAATAGTTTTCAAGCTCCTCCACATGCTGACCCACATTTTCTGAGAAGCTACCACATGATGAGAGGTGGTAAACAGAAGCTTTAAGTCAGAAATAAGAAGGCACTACTTCACTCAAAGGTAAAAGTGTGCAATGACCCCTCTCATGTTATGGATACAATACATTTAAATAAATTTGTCGCACCTTTTTACATATTTCTTTGTCATATTTATGAACCAGTTGTAGTGCATTATTTTTCTGCATTTCAATATGTGTACATGTATCTATCTGCTACATAAAATTGTTTTTGTACCATCACAGTTTTCTGTAGAATATACAACTGTTAAAATTCCCATTCAGTATCTATTTCTGAATGTTTCATCAGTTAAAATATATTGGTTTCTACTGTAGTGTTATTATTGGTATTTTTAAGAGTCACTGCTTCACAATTACTGTTTCTTTGTGATGCACTGATCGCTAGTTTAAAACATTAACATTTCTTGTATGGCTGAACAGTGCCAGAATTATTTGCTTCCTTATTGATATCCTTGAATAGGTTAGATTATTGCATGTTATCTAATCCGTATTTCCTTTGTTTTGCTTTTTGTCACTCTAAACACTGCTTGCCATAGTCTTCTCCCATCATTAAATGATATTACTTTTGATGTAGACATTTATTTCATAAATCAAGGTCAAGAGTTCACTTAGCAGATTAGTTAGTTGTCTATAAAATTGTGTAAATGTTTCATGATAATAATACTCTTCAATATAACCCTTATCTTGACAGCTTCAGTAATTCCTATTCCCATGGAGCTAATTAGTTCTATACTATCTCTTGCATGTCTCAAATTCATGCCATGCCTCATTTCTTTTGCCCTTTCTGCTTAAATCATTGAGGCCTAAAGATCTCTGAGGAAACCTCTGCCTGTTATGTCAGCTCATATTTAGTAGTGCGTTGTCTCAAGTGGGCAATAAAAGCAAGCGGCAGAGAAGAAGGAATCAATATATACCTATCAAGAACATGCAATGCTGATTGCTAAATTGTATTGAGAGCATCTTGACTGAAAAATGGCTGCCAAGTGCACAGTTTGGGATAAAATACTGAAACTTTTCAAAGTTGGTAGAATACATTCAGCAAGTTGAAAACAAATCCATATTGTATATAGTTTTCAGAAGTCTCTCTCTAGCACTTAAACAAAACAGTATAATCACACTGATGCATTTTGCCCTAAATTAGAGAGATACCAATGTATTTGTGGGGTGATCCAATATATATGCCCTAATTTATTGCCAATAAAATGCACATATAGAGAGAAATAGGATGCTGCATTCAGTAGTTTGCATGTTTTGTCCAAGGTTAATAGCGACTATAGTTAGCGAAGCAAGCTGAAGTTTTTAGAAGAACTACAGCAGACAACATTTGTTAATGGCAAAAAAGGAAAAGACATATGAAAAAAACAATATTCTCTATTTCTTTCTTTGTTGTTTTAATTATTTATCTTTGTTAACCAGAGCAATTTGACTGGGCAGGGCATATTTTGAAAAGGGGCAGAAAACAGCTCCACTGAATTGCTTTACATAAAAAGCAATAATAAAGAGCCATACCTCTTTATGCATTTGAGACAGGATGGGAAACAGTGTTTAAAGAGTTTACATATAAATTCATTGCATTGATCAGGACCAGGGTATAGTGACTAGACTAAAATAAAAAAAGCAGTATTAACAATATAGAGTTCACCTATTCTCTTGTTTTATATTGCAGAATATAGAATATGGTGTGCTGTTAATTCAACAGATGTGTAAGATAATTGTTTTTCTTAATATTCAGCAAAACCATTTTTGAGAAAATGACAATTGCCATATCTACATCACTATGTTTCAGAAAAGGAAACTATAAGAGTTAGATACCTTTCTTGGGAATAGCATACACAATAATTCAGATTAAATGATTCCCTATTATGCTGTTTGCAGACGCAGGTTGTCAAATGCATCTTTGTCAACAGTAACACCACCTAAAAGGCAAAAATAGTGTAACGAAGCTGTTCAGCAAATTCTTTCCCTGGGAAAGGAATTTGTTTGGCCAGCTTTCTTTCACTACTTTGCCTTCTTCGCACTGCAGTGCAATCTTGGAGTTGGTATATTTAAGTTGGGGGTATAGGGCGGCTATGACCCCACGTCAGTAATTGACAGGGGGCCAAGCAATGTTTTACTGTTTTTTTTGTTTTGTTTTTTTTGTTTGTTTTGGAATAGCGACTATTTTCCATTGGAAAATAATCACTGTTCTGAAGATGGGTTCAGTGCTAACTTTACCCCTCTGTCATCCCCTAAAGGGCCCATCTCTATACCAGAAGAATGCAAAGTTCCTGTAATCACAGCTGCACAGGTAAAAAGCACACTATCCAAAGCCAAGAACACAGCATCCATGGGACCTGACGACATCCCAGGCTGTGTTCTACATGAACTACAGAATGAACTGGCACCCCACCTAAGTACCATTTTCAATCATAGCCTCACCTCAGGCTATGTGCCCACTGAATGGCGCACAGTGGCAGTTATCCCACTCCACAAAGGGGGAGCCACCACAGACCCTGGAAACTACCACCCCATTAGCCTAACGAGCCTGTTCTGCAAGGCTATGGAGCGTATCATCATGGAACTTATAAACAATGACATTGGTAATCTCCAAACTCAGGACCCACCCAGTTCGGGTTTGTAAAAGGCAGATCATGTCTCCTAAACCTGATAGACTTCTTTGAAGCAGTCAACAAAGCCGTAGATGAGGGTAATGTGGTTCACAAAGCCTATCTAGATCTCGCCAAGGCTTTTGACACCATCCCCCACTCTGGAATTATAGATAAACTCACTAAACTAGGTATAAATCCCTATGTCACAAGATGGGTTGCCAACTGGCTCACTGACAGAACCCACACTGTGAAAGTAGCAGACTCCAAATCCAGCTTCAGACCAGTGACAAGTGGAGTACCACAGGGTTCAGTCCTGGGTCCTCTCCTGTTTGGTATCTACTTCTCTGAAGTACAGGCCAACACAGAAGGTCTTTGGCTAATGAAGTTCATAGATGACTGCAAACTAGGAGCCATAATCAAAACTCCAAAAGATGTGGACATCCTACAAAGGGCCTCACTGAGACAGATGCCTGGTGTCAAAGCCATGGCCTCAAGCTCAATGCCAAAAAGTGCATTGTCATTCCTTTTGGTAAAAACTCAGTACCCATGAACTACTACATAGGTGGTAGTCTACTTAACACCGAAAGTGTGATAAGAGACCTTGGGACACAGGTGGACAGTAGTCTCTCCTTTGATAATCACATTGCCACAGTAGTCAGGAAATCCTTCTATGTGGCACACCTCATCAAAAAAGGTTTCTCATCCAGGAAAAAAGAGGTCATTGTTCCCCTCTACTCGTCACTCATTAGACCCATTATAGAGTACAATGCCCCTTTTGGTATGTACCTCACAAGACATCTACAACAACTGGAAAGCCACAGAAATACCTCACAAAGAGGATTACCAGCCTCAAAGAGATGCCCTATGCAGACCGTCTCAAAAAACTGCACCTTTACTCCATTGCATATCGCTTACTAAGAGGCGATCTCTGCCTAACACACAAAGCTATGTCAAACCCAAAGCTTTTAGATATGCTCCACTTAAAGAAATCCCAATCCCTACGAGCTACATGCTCTAGGGACCTAAACCTCATCACCACAATAAACAGAACATGCTGGAGGGATAGATTCCTGTCCCAGAGACTTCCCATACTCTGGAACAAACTACCTATCTATATCAAACAAAGCTCCTCATTAGCACTGTTCAAGAAAAATCTTGATGATTGGATGGGAGATAGGAAATTCACCCCGGGGATCACTTCTGTGGCTCTGCTCAACAGTGGCACAGGAAAATAATTTTCTTGGGTGGCGAAAGCCAGGGTACCTTTGGCTAGGCTTATATAGGCCCTAGGGCCAATAGCCTAGTACCTACCTATGAACCTATGTGGTAGGGATGTTCTTGAATACAGATTGTATACACTTTGTGTATACTTATTGTTGGCATTCATGAATCTGGGTGTCTTTTTAGCCAGATAATATAAGCAAATTTCTGACTAACAGTGTGGGAACTTTCCATTCACAAAATAAATTAAAATCAGCTGTACATTTTGTCGAGCCAGTTTGTTACAATATATGAGTGTGTCTCTCTCTTTCTCTCTCTCTCTCTCTCATATATATATATATATATATATATATATATATATATGTGTGTGTGTGTGTGTGTGTGTGTGTGTGTGTGTGTGTGTGTGTGTGTGTGTGTGTGTGTGTGTGTGTGTGTGTGTGTGTGTGTATGTGCGTGCGTGTGTGTGTTTGTGTGTGTATGTGTGTGTGTGAGAGAGAGAGACCAAATACCATTTTAACTCATTACATAAAAGCAAAAAAAAAAAAAAAAAAAAAATAAATAAATAAATAAATAAAGCAACTGGCTAAAAAAAAAAATCAAAGAACATTACTAACCCACAGTAAGTACGTTCATCCTTTCATCTACCAGTAGTTCATCACACTAATTTACAAATTTTTAAACTCCATTTAAATAACATTCACTACCCATCACTTGACTAAAATCATCCAATCAACCACATCACTTGCGGTTTAAAATATATTTACAACTTTTAAAATATTTTGTAAAAACAGTTTTATTTATTTATTTTATTTTACATTTTTACTGGGATAATACACAACTCAAAACTAGAAGGTACTGCCTGCTTATGATCTCATACTTCAACTTTTTAGTCCTAGTTTTATGATTAATACTTAATTTTAGCTTGGATTTACAAATAAATAAATAAATAAAAAATAAGAAAGAAAGAAAGAAAGAAAGAGAAAAAGAAAATGAAAAAGAAAAAAACAACTTTATTTTGCTGTTTTCCCTAATTTTGGTTTGAAGTCCATCAGTTTTTCATTTGACTCCACTATTTCTAGCAGATGGAAAAATGTTCTCAAATATAATTTTCTTTGGTCTTTTCCTGAGTAAAATGAGGAGCATTCATCATACTGTACTACTCACACCACCTAATCTGTGTTACAGTTAAAATTCCCATTAGCTGCAGATGTCATATCAATATTTTCTTGACAATAGATAGGACTATCAGGCATATATTTACCTGCACATCGATACTTTCCTAAATGTCTTGCATTCTTCTACATTTTTCCTTTACATTCGAATGCTAATTTTAAATTACTACTCATTCTGCAGCTACACTTTTCCACACTAAATCAATAGTTTTTCAAGCTCTCCCACATGTGACCCATTTCTGAGAAGCTACCACATGATGAGAGGTAACAGAAGCTTTAAGTCAGAAATAAGAAGGCACTACTTCACTCAAAGGTAAAAATGTGCAATGACCCCTCTCATGTTATGGATACGATACTTCTAAATAAATTAGTTGCACCTTTTTACATATTTCTTTGTCATATTTATGAACCAGTTGTAGTGCATTATTTTTTTGCTTTTCAATATGTGTACATGTATCTATATGCTACATAAAATTGTTTTTGTACCATCACAGTTTTCTGTAGAATATACAACTGTTAAAATTCCCATTCAGTATCTATTTCTGAATTTTTTATCAGTTAAAATATATTGGTTTCTACTGTAGTGTCATTATTGGTATTTTTAAGAGTCACTGCTTCACAATTACTGTTTCTTTGTGATGCACTGATTGTTAGTTTAAAACATTAACATTTCTTGTATGGCTGAACAATGCCAAAATTCTTTGCTTCCTTATTGATATCCTTGAATATTTTAGATTATTGCATTTTATCTAATCCATATTTCCTTTGTTTTGCTTTTTGTCACTCTAAACACTGCTTGCCATAGTCTTCTCCCATCATTAAATGATATTGCTTTTGATGTCGACATTTATTTCATAAATCAAGGTCAAGAGTTCACTTAGCAGATTAGTTAGTTGTCTATAAAATTGTGTAAATGTTTCATGATAATAATACTCTTCAATATAACCCTTATCTTGACAGCTTCAGTAATTCCTATTCCCATGGAGCTAATTAGTTCTGTTATCTCTTGCATGTCTCAAATTCATGCCATGCCTCATTTCTCGCCCTTTCTGCTTAAATCATTGAGGCCTAAAGATCTCTGGGAAACCTCTGCCTGTTATGTCAGCTCATATTTAGTAGTGCTGTCTCAAGTGGGCACAGCACGGCAGAGAAGAAGGAATCAATATATACCTAGCAAGAACATGCCAATGCTGATTGCTGAATTGTATTGGAGAGTGACTGAAAAAAATGACTGCCATGCACAGCTTGGGATAAAATACTGAAACTTTTCAAAGTTGGTAGAATACATTCAGCAAGTTGAAAGCAAATCCATATTGTATATAGTTTTCAGAAGTCTCTCTCTAGCACTTAAACAAAACAGTATAATCACACTGATGCATTTTGCCCTAAATTAGAGAGATACCAATGTATTTGTGGGGTGATCCAATACATATGCCCTAATTTATTGCCAATAAAATGCACATATAGAGAAATAGGATGCTGCATTCAGTAGTTTGCATGTTTTGTCCAAGGTTAATAGTGACTATAGTTAGCGAAGCAAACTGAAGTTTTTAGAAGAAATACAGCAGAATACATTTGTTAATGGCAAAAAAAGGAAAAGACATATAAAAAAATAATATTCTGTATTTCTTTCTTTGTTGTTTGATTTATTTATCTTTGTTAACCAGAGCAATTTGACTGGGCAGGGCATATTTTGAAAAGGGGCAGAAAACAGCTCCACTGAATTGTTTTACATAAAAAGCAAGAATAAAGAGCCATGCCTCTTTATGCATTTGAAACAGGATGGGAAACAGTGTTCAAAGAGTTTACATATAAATTCATTGCATTGATCAGGACCAGGGTATAGTGACTAGACTAAAATAAAAAAAAAGCAGTATTAACAATATAGAGTTCACCTATTCTCTTGATTTATATTGCAGTATATAGAATATGGTGTGCTGTTAATTCAACAGATGTGTAAGATAATTGTTTTCAATATTCAGCAAACCATTTTTGAGAAAATGACACCATATCTGCATCATAGTTTCAGAAAAGAAATGATAAGAGTTAGATACCTTTCTTGGGAATAGCATACACACAATTCAATTAAATGGTTCCCTATTATGCTGTCACAGACGCAGGTTGTCAAATGCATCTTTGTCGAACAGTAATGCACGAAAAGGCAAAATAGCGAAATGGCTGTTCAGCAAATTCTTTCCCTGGGAAAGAATTTGTTTGGCCGCTTTCACTACTTTGCCTTTTCGGCACTGCAGTGCAATCTTGGAGTTGGTATATTTAAGTAGGGGGGTGTAGGGGGCACAGACCCCCACATCGAGGGGTGTGGGGGGGGGCTTAAGTAATGTTTTACTGTTTTGTTTTTTTTTTTTGTTTTTTTTTTTGTTTGTTTTGGAATAGCGATTATTTTCCATTGGAAAATAATCACTGTTCTGAAATTTCGACATTGTAAGCTTTCGCTTACATATTATCTGTCATTCACTCTTTTGAGCGTGTGATATGATAATATAGACCCAATTAAACATATGGTATTAAAAGACAGAGTTTACACTATATGATTTCAACATATTTTTGTATAAGTATGAATACTTTTGATGATTTTTAGTGACAAAATTTTGCTTTCAGTGCCTGGCAGTTTGGATCTTCCATTGCTTTCAAAATACATCAGTGTCAAAAAGATTTTGATAGAATGGCTAGTAATCAAGGTATTTCTCAGTTTACTGCAATAAATTAGATATCAGTATACAAAGAAAATAGCACAGTAATGGGGTATATGATGAAACAATGAAGGGGATATTCTTTGGAACTCTACAGATTGTTGCATAATGCTTGGTTTTGGACCTTGCAAAGGGGTGGACTATTTAGGCAATTCACTTTCCAGAACGAATCAGTCCCCAACAAAGACACATAAGCTTGTAGCTCTTAAAAAAATGACAGTGAATATCGCAGTGTTCAATTTCATAGAGACATTTAACTCTCAATACAGAATAGATTCCAGAATTTTACACAAAATACCAAAAGGTAGAGTTTGGGTTAAATATTTTTTTTTCAGTGAACTCTGAGTCTACTTTATGCAGTCCCTGCTTATCCACTCATTTAGATTGCACTCACAGGAGTAAAACAAGGTTAAGCATACCTTGTGTTGATATCTGCAACTTGTTAAAGTACACAATGAGGGTTTCTTATATTGTAGATGATATCAAAGTCTCTTTTAAGCATAGTAGAACTGTGAATTTTTACTGTTTCTACAAAGAAACAGAGTTCTGCACCTAGACCTACTATTGCTCCCTTTATGGGTCTAAGTATTATATTTTTATTGGTAACATGACTTCTGTTTTTAAGTATAGTTATAGGTGGTGAAAGTCATTAGAAGGTCTTCTACTGAGGAATTATTTCTTATCAATTAAAATAGATTTTATCATGAATGAAAAAATATACAAATATGTATCCATTTTCACCCATTTTTCTTCTAGGTCTGATAAGGTACTCCATGGTCCATCCATTGAGATTTGTGCAGCAAGTTTGTCAGCACATTTATCCTTGCCCACTCCAACTTCTTCATTTCAGTTTCATCTTTCTCATGAAATTAACTCTGTGCTCATTTAAAAGCTAAGATTAACTATGTGTCTTGGAAAATCATTTTTCTGAGCAGTTATATCTTCTAGGAGGATTCCAGTGCTACTGGCCCAAATGTTCCTTCTGACCTACCTTTGTTTTATAAGATAGATTTTCACCGAAGACTAATCTATTTTTACTCCTAATGTTTTTGACTGAATCATAAATTAGTCTACTCATCTACCTGCACACTTTCAAAAACAAGCAAACAAGGCAAACATATTTTGTAGCTCAACTATTGCATGACAGGACTGCCTGTTCCAGTTATTTTCTTGTCCAGATTGCCTCTTTCTGAAAAAAAAGTATTTGTTTCATTTGTAGGGCAGTCCAATGGGTTAACTGACCCTTCTAAAATGATTATGGAGGCACATCTCTTTTTATTTTGATAAATATTGTAAAACACTGCAAGGATTGATGAGAATGTCCACTTTTAGAGCAAATGTAGCTTCGCAAGCTTTTTGGAGACTTCTATATGTGGTATATATAAAAATGCAACTTAGTAATGAGTCTCCATATTCACATAAACTAGAATGATAGCCCTAGGAAAGGCAAGGGTTTCCAACACCTGTCATAAGTGGTCTGCTTTGACAATCATCTACCACACAGGGCTCCAATTGTATAGTTCTTGGGATATGACCCATATGTTTAGAACTATTATATTATTTTCAATGTAAGTTAGTGCAGGTGAGTAAGTCATTGACTTAACTACAGATATTTAATACTGACGTGTTAACAACAGTTATATTATTAGTCTTTTTTCCCATGTATAACTCAGGTTGTGTTATTTAAGTAAATAATTTATATTTTGTTCTGTATAGCCTTTTACAAAGTTCACATCTA